>NC_133650.1:66622614-66922614 GCF_009905375.1 Apium graveolens
AATTTGATAAGGCATAGGTTGTGCAAACATGTTATTCCACATAGGCATATTGTATGGCATTTGAGGTATACTAAATGCAGTAAAGTAAGGATTGTTAATGTATGGCATGTTTGCAAAATGTGCATGGGGATTCTGGTGAGACATAACAGGCATAGCATGCAGAGGTGACATAGACATGTTAGACATGGAGGAATTTGAAGGCATGGGAGCATTTTTAACAGATTTGCAATTATCAGATAGGTGATTAACACTTTTACAATGCACACAGCTTTTTCTAGGAGCATACCTATCAGGTGTGTAATTGTTGTGTTTATTAATCCCTACCTTCCCATTTCTTTTAGATTTTCTTTTAGTTTCCTTCTTATCCTCAACCAACTTAAGTCGATCTTTTAGCTGATCTAAAGTCATATGTCCTATATTCACCTTACTAACATCTCTGGATGTGCTAGCTCCTTCTTTGAAAAAGTTCTTGAGAGTTGAATCATTCTTTTTATTTTTAAAAGAACTTGCCTGTTTTAATTGATGAGCCTTCAACGGATGCTCCTTTTCTTCCTTCAACGGATAACTTTCATCATCCGTTGATTCCACATCCATTGACAATCCATCAATTAATTCTAACTTCTTTTTGTTTTTCTTCCAGGCATCCTCACAGAATGATTCAATTCCCTGGACCTTTGCAATCTGAACACTGACATCCCTAGATGTTTTCCAGGCCTTGATTACCTCTTGCTCACTTTCTAACTGTTTAGAAAGAATTTCCACTTTCTTAACAGCTTCTGCTAGTTCATTCTCAACAGTCAGGCATTTAAGTTTTATCTTTTCAAGCTCAATTACCTGATCCTCTAACACAGCATTCCTATCACTTAAAAACAAGTTATTCTCCTTGATCCTAGTGTTTTCTTTTGCTAGAGATTTAAGGGAAACACGCAAATGATATAATTCATTGGTCATATCATTTATGGCTTCATTGCATTCATGTTTAGAAAGCTGAGAGAGATCAGTAGTAATTACCTGGTTGCTTGATGAACTAGTTTCATTTTCATCAGAATTACCCACCAAGACTAGGTTGACATATTCCACATCATCATCTTCGTTTACCCCATCTGCTGCCCAATCATCTTGAGTGAGGAATGCTCTTTCCTTTTGTTTGAGCAAATCAAAATACTTCTTTTTGTAATCAACTTGCTCAAATTTCTTTTTCTCAGACTTTGGCTTCCTACACTCACTTGCAAAGTGTCCACTAATGCCACAATTGTAACATTTGAACTTTGATTTGTCCACCATGTTCTTGTTTGGCTTAGTGAATTTTGTGTTTTTCCTGAACTTCATCTTTGCAAACCTCCTGGACAGAAAGGCCAAATGTTCTTCAATATCATCAGATTCATCCTGACTGGAATTGTCTTCATCCTCAGCAACTTGCTCTTTACCCTTGCTTGATTCTGATTTGCTTGTGCCAATTTTGAGACTTGACAATGTCTTCTCCTCATTCCTGGCTTCCATCTTCTCACAGTCAGCTACAAGAGCAACTGTTCCTCCTTTTCTCTTTCCCTTTTCCAACAGCTCATCCTGCTCCATTTCAAGTTCATAAGTCTTCAAAATTCCATATAATCTTTCAAGTGTGAAGTTCTTATAATCTTGAGAGTTTCTCAAAGAGACAGTCATGGGCTTCCATTCCTTTGGCAGAGACCTAAGAAATTTTAAGTTGGAATCCTTGACTTGGTACATTCTACCATATAGCTTCAATCCATTCAACAGTTTCTGAAACCTGTTGAAGGTATCATTTAATGATTCACCTTCTTCAAAGTGAAAATATTCATACTATTGAATAAGAAGCTGCATTTTGTTCTCTCCGACCTGCTCAGTACCTTCACAGATGATTTGTACAGTGTCCCAAACTTCCTTTGCAGTTTGGCAATTGATGACATTGTCAAACATATCTTGATCTAAGCCATTAAACAAAATGTTCATGGCTCTCTTATCCTTGCGGATTTCTTCCATGTCTTCAATAGTCCATTCTGCTCTTGGCTTGGGAATAGACTGTCCAACAGCAACTGTTACAGTAGCAGCTGTGGCTACCTTGTGAGGGATGTGAGGACCATTTTCAATACATTTGATGTAGCTTTCATCTTGAGAAAGAAGATGTAAATGCATCTTCACTTTCCAGTGATGATAATTATCCTTTTCCAGGACTGGAATCTTTACACCAATATCCTTCCTATTCATGATGGTAACAGGAGAGTTCTTCTGTGCACTCATGATGTTAGCAGAATAGATCTTTAAACTCTTTATATGTTAAGAGCTTGCTCTGATACCAATTGTTATTCCCAGTGGACTAATAATGAGATTTACAGAAGGGGGGTTGAATGTAAATCTCAAAACTTTTTCAAGTTTTGAGCAGTTTGTAAGGCTAAGTGTTTGAGTGATCAAATGTGTATGAATTGCTTGGAGCTGATGCAGACAGATATATATTCAAACACAAATGTAATGAACACAAAGAACTTAAAAACTTTTCTGGTGGATTTGTTGTTCCACCAGATATGTGTTATTTCAGAAAATCTGTGATTCAAAATTAAATCACAGCTGCTTCCTAGTACAAACTAGATGATTTTCTCTCTTGATATTTCTAAACAGCTCAGGAAAAATTCACATCTAATTACTAGCTACTACTTGGTTTATATATCACCAAGTTTACAAGTGAAGACAAAGATAAAGTACAATAAGACAATAGTTCTCCACTTGTTTCTATTCCATTTTTATCCAGTGTAATATGGAATTATCTGTTGACTTTCCATTTTGAACCAGACTAAAAACGGCTGCTTTTTATGCTGTTCCTGAAATAGGCTACCACATCTCTGTCAATCCATGTGCCTCTGTCAGCTTTATTAACTGTCACTATCAACTGCTATGAGACTGAGCATCCGTTGAAGCTTTCATCCGTTGATGGCTTTATCCGTTGATGCTCTAGCAGTTGAAGCTTTATCCGTTGAAGCACTTATCCGTTGAAGCATTAGAGACATCCGTTGAAGCTTTGTTTCTTATCCGTTGAAGGTCTTCAATATCCGTTGACACTTCTTCACTTATACAAAATTACAAGGCATGAAATATTTACAATTAGCCCTCCTATTTGTACATCCATTAGTAGTCAACATGACTGATTATTTCCTAACAACATCTAAGTATTACAACTTGAAACCAGAGAGTGAAATGTGCTACAATACCAAACTTATTGCTAAGTAAGGCTACTCCTTCAACGGATAGCCAAGATGGTCTTATCCGTTGAGGCTACAAACACTAGATTTCTACTTAAGTGTTTTGCTTAACTTATCATCAAACTAATACACATTTTCCTAACAGGAAGAATCTCTTTATAATATGATTATGATTGTAACGTAATATAATCCCTCTAAAATTAAATAATATCAAGTAGTAATTGGCCAATGACACAACGGGCTTGTGTCGGTCATAGCCTTCCAACATGGTAGAAAGTGGTTCTTATTTTTAAATCATTGTCGTTTCGTGCTACAGTCGAGGGCTTTGATTTCGAAATAAGAAATAATTTCTATTACATAGAGATGTGTACATTGAATTAGAATCTAAAGGTCGGTACGTGCTACAGCCGTGGGCCGTTGGAGACTGATTCAATTGTACGAAATGTTGGATTAGACTTGACTTAAAATATTGAGTTTGTCGTGCCACAGTCGTGACTCAATTATTCAAGAGGCTAAAGTTTTATTAGGGAATAACATAAGATGTAATTGACAAGAGTTGTCTGCCTATTGAACATCACATGACGTTTCGTGCCACAGCCGAGGTTGTGTGATGGAATGTAGGATCCCTATTCTGATCATTCATTGTCTTGAAATTCAAATGGGACAGCTTCTTGTGCCATAGCCAACTTTCAACTGGACTTGCTTTGCTGAGAAGATAAGTAATGGATTCTGCATCTGTAGAGTTGAAATCAGCTAAGTACACATTCCCTTTTCTAACTGTAGTTAGGACCACTTTATTGTCCTTTTTACTTGTGACAATACAGGCTTCAGAATTGAAGGAAACAGTATTCCCTCTGTCACATAGTTGACTGATGCTCAATAAATTGTGTTTGAGACCATCAACCAATGCAACTTCATCAATGATGACATTTTCTTTTGAAATCAAGCCATATCCCATAGTGAATCCTTTGCTGTCATCTCCAAAGGTTATGCTAGGGCCAGCTCTCTCCTTAAACTCTGTGAGCAGGGTGAAATCTCCTGTCATGTGTCTTGAACAACCACTGTCCAAGTACCATAGATTCCTTCATTGTCCCTGCACACAACAAAATCAATAAAGTTGATTTTGGTACCCAAGTTTCCTTGGGTCCAACCTTGTTAGTCTTTTTCCTAGACTTCATTCCTCCTGCATCTTTTGACTTAGGTAACTTTAGGTCAACCTTGGTCTCAGATGTGGTTGGTTGAAGTGTCGGGTTAGTCACAGAATCATTTAACACATTTGATTGAATTTGATAAGGCATAGGTTGTGCAAACATGTTATTCCACATAGGCATATTGTATGGCATTTGAGGTATACTAAATGCAGTAAAGTAAGGATTGTTAATGTATGCATGTTTGCAAAATGTGCATGGGGATTCTGGTGAGACATAACAGGCATAGCATGCAGAGGTGACATAGACATGTTAGACATGGAGGAATTTGAAGGCATGGGAGCATTTTTAACAGATTTGCAATTATCATATAGGTGATTAACACTTTTACAATGCACACAGCTTTTTCTAGGAGCATACCTATCAGGTGTGTAATTGTTGTGTTTATTAATCCCTACCTTCCCATTTCTTTTAGATTTTCTTTTAGTTTCCTTCTTATCCTCAACCAACTTAAGTCGATCTTTTAGCTGATCTAAAGTCATATGTCCTATATTCACCTTACTAACATCTCTGGATGTGCTAGCTCCTTCTTTGACAAAGTTCTTGAGAGTTGAATCATTCTTTTTATTTTTAAAAGAACTTGCCTGTTTTAATTGATGAGCCTTCAACGGATGCTCCTTTTCTTCCTTCAACGGATAACTTTCATCATCCGTTGATTCCACATCCGTTGACAATCCATCAATTAATTCTAACTTCTTTTTGTTTTTCTTCCAGGCATCCTCACAGAATGATTCAATTCCCTGGACCTTTGCAATCTGAACACTGACATCCCTAGATGTTTTCCAGGCCTTGATTACCTCTTGCTCACTTTCTAACTGTTTAGAAAGAATTTCCACTTTCTTAACAGCTTCTGCTAGTTCATTCTCAACAGTCAGGCATTTAAGTTTTATCTTTTCAAGCTCAATTACCTGATCCTCTAACACAGCATTCCTATCACTTAAAAACAAGTTATTCTCCTTGATCCTAGTGTTTTCTTTTGCTAGAGATTTAAGGGAAACACGCAAATGATATAATTCATTGGTCATATCATTTATGGCTTCATTGCATTCATGTTTAGAAAGCTGAGAGAGATCAGTAGTAATTACCTGGTTGCTTGATGAACTAGTTTCATTTTCATCAGAATTACCCACCAAGACTAGGTTGACATATTCCACATCATCATCTTCGTTTACCCCATCTGCTGCCCAATCATCTTGAGTGAGGAATGCTCTTTCCTTTTGTTTGAGCAAATCAAAATACTTCTTTTTGTAATCAACTTGCTCAAATTTCTTTTTCTCAGACTTTGGCTTCCTACACTCACTTGCAAAGTGTCCACTAATGCCACAATTGTAACATTTGAACTTTGATTTGTCCACCATGTTCTTGTTTGGCTTAGTGAATTTTGTGTTTTTCCTGAACTTCATCTTTGCAAACCTCCTGGACAGAAAGGCCAAATGTTCTTCAATATCATCAGATTCATCCTGACTGGAATTGTCTTCATCCTCAGCAACTTGCTCTTTACCCTTGCTTGATTCTGATTTGCTTGTGCCAATTTTGAGACTTGACAATGTCTTCTCCTCATTCCTGGCTTCCATCTTCTCACAGTCAGCTACAAGAGCAACTGTTCCTCCTTTTCTCTTTCCCTTTTCCAACAGCTCATCCTGCTCCATTTCAAGTTCATAAGTCTTCAAAATTCCATATAATCTTTCAAGTGTGAAGTTCTTATAATCTTGAGAGTTTCTCAAAGAGACAGTCATGGGCTTCCATTCCTTTGGCAGAGACCTAAGAAATTTTAAGTTGGAATCCTTGACTTGGTACATTCTACCATATAGCTTCAATCCATTCAACAGTTTCTGAAACCTGTTGAAGGTATCATTTAATGATTCACCTTCTTCAAAGTGAAAATATTCATACTATTGAATAAGAAGCTGCATTTTGTTCTCTCCGACCTGCTCAGTACCTTCACAGATGATTTGTACAGTGTCCCAAACTTCCTTTGCAGTTTGGCAATTGATGACATTGTCAAACATATCTTGATCTAAGCCATTAAACAAAATGTTCATGGCTCTCTTATCCTTGCGGATTTCTTCCATGTCTTCAATAGTCCATTCTGCTCTTGGCTTGGGAATAGACTGTCCAACAGCAACTGTTGCAGTAGCAGCTGTGGCTACCTTGTGAGGGATGTGAGGACCATTTTCAATACATTTGATGTAGCTTTCATCTTGAGAAAGAAGATGTAAATGCATCTTCACTTTCCAGTGATGATAATTATCCTTTTCCAGGACTGGAATCTTTACACCAATATCCTTCCTATTCATGATGGTAACAGGAGAGTTCTTCTGTGCACTCATGATGTTAGCAGAATAGATCTTTAAACTCTTTATATGTTAAGAGCTTGCTCTGATACCAATTGTTATTCCCAGTGGACTAATAATGAGATTTACAGAAGGGGGGTTGAATGTAAATCTCAAAACTTTTTCAAGTTTTGAGCAGTTTGTAAGGCTAAGTGTTTGAGTGATCAAATGTGTATGAATTGCTTGGAGCTGATGCAGACAGATATATATTCAAACACAAATGTAATGAACACAAAGAACTTAAAAACTTTTCTGGTGGATTTGTTGTTCCACCAGATATGTGTTATTTCAGAAAATCTGTGATTCAAAATTAAATCACAGCTGCTTCCTAGTACAAACTAGATGATTTTCTCTCTTGATATTTCTAAACAGCTCAGGAAAAATTCACATCTAATTACTAGCTACTACTTGGTTTATATATCACCAAGTTTACAAGTGAAGACAAAGATAAAGTACAATAAGACAATAGTTCTCCACTTGTTTCTATTCCATTTTTATCCAGTGTAATATGGAATTATCTGTTGACTTTCCATTTTGAACCAGACTAAAAACGGCTGCTTTTTATGCTGTTCCTGAAATAGGCTACCACATCTCTGTCAATCCATGTGCCTCTGTCAGCTTTATTAACTGTCACTATCAACTGCTATGAGACTGAGCATCCGTTGAAGCTTTCATCCGTTGATGGCTTTATCCGTTGATGCTCTAGCAGTTGAAGCTTTATCCGTTGAAGCACTTATCCGTTGAAGCATTAGAGACATCCGTTGAAGCTTTGTTTCTTATCCGTTGAAGGTCTTCAATATCCGTTGACACTTCTTCACTTATACAAAATTACAAGGCATGAAATATTTACAATTAGCCCTCCTATTTGTACATCCATTAGTAGTCAACATGACTGATTATTTCCTAACAACATCTAAGTATTACAACTTGAAACCAGAGAGTGAAATGTGCTACAATACCAAACTTATTGCTAAGTAAGGCTACTCCTTCAACGGATAGCCAAGATGGTCTTATCCGTTGAGGCTACAAACACTAGATTTCTACTTAAGTGTTTTGCTTAACTTATCATCAAACTAATACACATTTTCCTAACAGGAAGAATCTCTTTATAATATGATTATGATTGTAACGTAATATAATCCCTCTAAAATTAAATAATATCAAGTAGTAATTGGCCAATGACACAACGGGCTTGTGTCGGTCATAGCCTTCCAACATGGTAGAAAGTGGTTCTTATTTTTAAATCATTGTCGTTTCGTGCTACAGTCGAGGGCTTTGATTTCGAAATAAGAAATAATTTCTATTACATAGAGATGTGTACATTGAATTAGAATCTAAAGGTCGGTACGTGCTACAGCCGTGGGCCGTTGGAGACTGATTCAATTGTACGAAATGTTGGATTAGACTTGACTTAAAATATTGAGTTTGTCGTGCCACAGTCGTGACTCAATTATTCAAGAGGCTAAAGTTTTATTAGGGAATAACATAAGATGTAATTGACAAGAGTTGTCTGCCTATTGAACATCACATGACGTTTCGTGCCACAGCCGAGGTTGTGTGATGGAATGTAGGATCCCTATTCCCACTAGCATTATGAATGCTTAATTTTCACTTAGGGGGTTGAAAAAAAATTAGATAAACTAGTGGGAGATACTTATGAATAAAGACCCGATTCATATAGTGTTTTGAAATGAAATTGAATATTTGCTAAGTGTTGTTATGCGTTTATCATTTACAGATTTACTATATTCGTCATGTCTTCCGCACTATCACTCCGGAGCATACTAGATGCTAACAAGTTGACTGGTCCTAATTTAGCTGTTTGTTTTCACTGTAACAAGTTGGGGCACTGGAAGAGGAACTACAAGGTTTACCTTGCAGAATTGAAGAAGAAGAAGGGTAGTAAGACTACCGCTTCTGATTCAGGCATGTTCATGATCGAAGTTAATATGTCACTAGGTCAAATTTCTACTTGGGTATTAGATACCGCCTGTGGTTCTCATATTTGCAATCCGTTGCAAGGACTAAAGGGAAGTAGGACTCTTGAAAAAGATGAGGTGATTCTACATATGGGCAATGGAGCAAGGGTTGCGGCCATATCTGTAGGATCATTTAGTTTACATATGCCTACGGGCAAGACTATTATTTTGAATAATTGTTATTACGTTCCCTCTATTGTGAGGAATATTGTTTCTATTCCTATGTTGGATGTGGATGGTTTTTCATTTATTATTAAGAATAATGAATGTTCTATCCTTAGAGATAATGTTCTTTTTGGACATGGCATTTTAAATAATGGTCTGTATGTATGTGACGTAGATTATGATTTACTTCAGATTGAACAAACTAATAAAAGAAAACGAGATGATGAAAATCTGACCTATTTATGGCACCGTAGGCTAGGTCATATTAGTGAAAATAGACTACGGACATTGCATAAGGAAGGGTTACTTGACCCATTTAATTTTGAATCATATCCTACATGCGAGTCTTGTCTATTGGGTAAGATGACCAAATCTCCATTTAGTGGACATGGAGAGAGGGCTGCAAATTTGCTAGGATTGGTACACACAGATGTATGTGGACCAATGTCTACGCAAGCCATGGGTGGATTTTCGTACTTCATTACTTTCATAGATGATAGATCTAGATTCGGATATGTGTATTTGATGAAACACAAGTCTGAAGTCTTTGAAAAGTTCAAAGAATATAAACATGAAGTGGAGAAACAAACCAAACATAGTATTATAACTCTTCGATCAGATCGAGGTGGTGAATACTTGAATGGAGAGTTTCTAGATTATCTCAAAGAAAATGGTATAGTCTCCCAGTGGACTCCTCCAAATACTCCACAGTTAAATGGGGTATCTGAAAGGAGAAATCGAACTTTGTTAGACATGATTCGGTCCATGATGAGCTATGTGAATCTTCCAGTATTCCTATGGGGTTATGCATTGGAAACCTCAGCATATTTACTGAATAAGGTGCCTTCCAAATCTATTCCTCAAACACCATATGAGATATGGAAAGAAAGGAAATCGAGTCTTAAACACGTTAAGATTTGGGGATGTCCAGCTAATATCAAGAAAGTTGACCCAGATAAGCTGGAATCTTGATTCGTAAAATGTAATTTTGTGGGATATCCTAAAGAGACTTTGGGGTATTACTTTTACACCGATCATCGGGTGTTTGTCTCCAGACATGCTACCTTATTGGAAAAGGAGTTTATCCTTGAAGGAAACAGTGGGAGCAAAATTGAACTTGATGAAGTTCAAGTAGCACAAACTACTACGGATCAAGTGGAAACACATGTTTAGACTGAACAACCTTCTGTGGAACAGCCCATTCATAGGACAGGGAGAGCGTCTCGCCAACCTGAGAGGTATTATGGCCTTGTCATTGAGAATGACAATGAGTTTTCAATCATTGATGATGACAACCCTGTGACCTATAATGAGGCTATGAGTAGTGTTGACTCAGAGAAATGACATAGTGCCATAAAATCCGAAATGGAATCTATGTATACCAACTAAGTATGGACTCTAGTTGAGGCGCCTGAAGGTGTTAAGCCTATTGGGTACAAGTGGGTATACAACAGAAAGATTGGAGGAGATGGCCAGGTGGAGACCTATAAGGCCAGGCTCGTGGCAAAATGATTCAAATAAAGGCAAGGGATTGACTTTGATGAAACTTTTTCGCCTGTAGCCTTGTTAAAATCAATTCGGATTTTGCTTGCGATTGCCGCTTACTACGACTATGAGATCTGGCAAATGGACGTGAAAACGGCCTTCCTCAATGGGAAACTTGAGGAGGAAGTGTATATGACACAGCCAGAGGGTTTTCTTTCTAAGGGAAATGAACACCTAGTGTATAAGCTGCTGCGAACCGTATATGGTTTAAGGCAAGCTTCTCGTAGATGGAACATCCGTTTTGATGAGACAATCAAAGAGTTTGGTTTTATCAAAAACATAGATGAACCATGTGTCTACAAGAAGGTTAGTCGGAGCGCGGTAACATTTCTTGTATTGTATGTGGATGACATACTTCTTATAGGAAATGATATACCGATGCTACAATGAGTCAAAGTATGGCTATTAAAGAACTTCACCATGAAGGACTTGGGAGAAGCATCCTACATTCTCGGTATGAAGATCTATAGAGATAGATCTAGAAGAATGATAGGTCTTACCCAGGGTACATACATCCAGAAAGTGCTTAAAAGGTTTAGCATGGAAAACTCCAAAAGAGGTCTCATACCGATGAGCCGTGGAGTGTCCCTTTTCGAAAAAAATGTCTCCTAAGACACATGAGGAAAGAGAGCGTATGAGTAAGATTCTTTATGCTTCAGCAATAGGATCTATCATGTACGCGATGTTGTGTACAAGGCCTGATGTTGCTTATTCAATTAGTGTGATGAGCAGATATCAGTCCAATCCAGGTGAAGACTACTGGAAAGCAGTGAAAAACATCCTTAAGTACTTGCGAAGGACTCAGGACATTTTTCTTGTTTTTGGTGGTGAATCTGAGTTGAAAATAGAGAAGATGTCAACTTCGAGAGAGTTGACACACTTAACAACGTAGCAGACCCACTCACAAAGCCACTTTCTCAGAGTCACTTTGATCGTCATAAAGACAAGATGGGTATTAGATACCAGAGTGATTGGCTTTAGTACAAGTGGGAGATTGAAAGAGATATGTCCTAAGTCCAATCATATATGAGGATTTAGGAATAACTTTTATTTAATCTGTTTTGATTTCATTGATATTAATAAAAGACTTGTTTTGTTTTTATTGCGGGCTCTATCAATTTAAATGTTTAAATAAGATATACCATAATTTAGAGTAAAGCTTTTTATAGATTGTGATGAGATCATAATAATGAGACCTAAAAGATGATAACTCTAAACTTAAATAGTTCCTGGTCGTAGGATTACTAACTGGTAATTAATCATCCGCAAAGATCGGTACATACTATGCTTGCTTCATTATGAAGGATGTCTGTTCTCATAGACATTTGTGTGGTGACACTATAGCTAGTATGTAGGTGCTTATTATAGAATAAGTTCACTGAACATGACTCACACAGCTGAACAACTGATGGAGTTCACTCATGTGTCAGCAGTTGTTCACATAGTGATAGTTGTACAAGTATGCTTAGACTTAAGGTCATCATAGTCATCTTGTGTACACTGAACTATTATTTGGTTTAGTTCTTAGTCTCAAGGGACAATTAAGACAATTATAAGGGCTCTACTGGGTATAGAAATTTGTACACGAAGATAGTGTATGATCAATAAAGGATCTACCCCTTCCAGTGTAGAAAGAGAATATTCAATGTTGATCCACTTATGTTAGTTCAGGAATCTCTGGCCAGAGTGAATGAAATTAGAAAGGAGTTTCTAATTTACATTAAATAGAACTAAGCATAGTGAATGGGAAAGCAAATGATTAAATAAGATAGGCTTGACACAAGTTCCATGCCTTGTATTTAATCGTGACATTGCAGGGTAGAAGGAATTAATTGTACGGTAACTACTCACTGAATAAGTTATTGGTATTCTAAGTAGTGAATTCGTATTATCCGGATAGTCGCGGTATGCTGAGAAGTATCCCTCACGATGTAGAATAAATATGATTAATTAATTAATCATATTTAATGAATTAGAGAATTTATATAAATAATGAAAAAATAGTTTTATTATTATTTTTTTCTACTACCGGCTTAATATTGAACCTACAGGGCCACACCATAAAAGAGAATGATTTAATGGTGGAGGAATTAATTAATAATGGCTGATAATTATTTATTTATGAAATAAATAATTAATTGGCAAATTTAATAATTGATTAAATGAGATTTAATTGATTATAAATTAATCAAGAAAAGGTTCTTAATATTATTAATTAAAAATTTAATTTTTGGAAATTAAATCAAGTAAGAGAATTATTTATAAAGAGTTTAGAAAAAGGATTAATAATTAAAAGGTGTTTTAATTATTAGTGAGAATAATAAAGGGTTAATAATAATATTTTATGGGAAAATTTTTAGCTGAAAATTTTGCCTATAAATATACTATTATAAACCCTATTTTTGCCTCAACCAAAAAAATTTACAAAACCCTAATTCTCTCCATCTCCTCCTCCTTCATTACATCGTTTTCTTGGTGGATACCGGTGGAGTGCTTCACACTTGAGGAGCAGCTACTAAGGATCTCCGTTCATCGGTTTTGGATCTCCATTAAAGACCTCCATCTTTCCATTAACGTAAAGCTTCTTAAGGTAAACATACTGAACTACGAATTAAATATTATTTTTCGCATGGATCCTGCGGAGGGTTTCATTTTTTTTAAGATTTAAATTTATGTTTTCGCTGCGTTTATGTGCTAAAAACCCTTCAGATCCAGCCTTTTGAGGATGAACCAATATACTTCTCCTACTCTAATTTTGAAGGACTCAATCCAGATCATAACCAGGCCTTGGTAGTAACCCTTGATGTGGAAAATAACGAGGTAAAAAGAATTTTAGGTGATAATGGTTCCTCTGCTAATATAGTATTCGAGCACACACTCAACATGATGGAGCTCGGCCACCTCCACATGGACTCCTACCTCGAGGACCCCTTGTATGGATTGGGGAATACAATGATTCCAATTTGGGGTGACATTTATCTTCCCATTATCTTTAGAACTACACCCCAATAGGTCTCTCATATAATGAAGTTCTATGTGATAAGCGCAACCTCATCATACAACATGATCCTTGAAGGCCCACAATCACCAAACTCAGGGCAATCCCCTCAACAATTCACTTAAAGCTCAAATTCCCCACCCCGGGATGAATTGGAGAGTTGAAAGGAGACAGAAAGATGGCATGGAAGTGTTATTGCCAAGCCTTAGTCATGGTGGAAACAGAACCAGAAAATAGAAAGAAGATAATGTCCCTACCCAAGGGACAAAGTAGAAAGAAGCATTGTGAATATCTCAGTAAGAGGGCCAGATTAGATGTGAATATGATTGAAGATTCGAGGTACAGCAGAATCAATGCTGACACCCGGATTCAGAAGTTTGTTAAAACCAAAGAGAAGACAAAAGTCGAGCCTACCCAACAAACAACGGAAGTTGAACTGGAGTCCGGGAACCCCACCTGGAAGATCAAAATTAGTAAAGTCCTGGAAACCACCTTTGAGAAAGAGCTTATTGATCTGTTAAGAGAATATACGGATGTATTCGCCTGGTCCCCGGAGGACATGCCGGGAATAGAAGAATCTGTTGCAATGCACAGTCTGGACGTGGATCCAAAATAAAAACCCATCAAGCAGAAGCGAAGGAACTTCGTCCCAGAAAGACAGCAAGCAATTGATCAAGTGGAGAAGTTATTGAAGGCAGATATCATTTACGAAATTAAGTACCCGGATTGGCTAGCAAACGTTGTCCTAGTCAAGAAACCCAACGGGAAGTGGAGAATGTGTGTTGACTACACAAGTCTCAATTCGGCATATTCTAAAGACTCCTACCCCCTACCCAACATCGACCAGCTGATAGATTCAACTTCGGGCCATGTAATGCTAAGCTTCGTGGATTCTTTTTTTGGATACAACCAGGTCAAAATGAATCCAGAAGACATCACGAAGACTGTTTTAATCACACACTGGGTTGTGTACGCCTTTGTCATGATGCCATTCAAACTAATTAATGCCGGAGCAACATATCAGAAAATGATGAACACCATTTTCAAAAGTCAGCTGGGGAGGAATATGGAGTCCTATGTCGACGACATGATTTCCAAGTCAGTCACAATCCCGGACCATATTAAAGACCTCAAGGAATATTTCGACAATTTGAGGAAGTACAACATGAAGCTGAACCTGATAAATGTGCTTTCGGGGTCCTGTCTGGGAAATTTCTCGGCTTTTTGGTTACTGAACGGGGAATTGAAGCCAACTCGGAGAAAATAAAAGCCATAATGGAAATGGAAATACCCCGGACTCAGAAAGACATTCAGAAACTAGAAGGATACCTGGAGGCCCTTCGCAGGTTTATCCCAAAACTAGTGGAGAGATGCCTGCCTTTCTTCGAGCTATTGAAAGGAGCCCGGAACAAAAAGCTAATCGACTGGACTCCGGAATGCCACATGGCCTTCGAAGAAGTCAAACAACACTTGATGAATCCGCCCATACTTTCGAAAGCCAAGACCGGGGAGCCTCTTTATCTCTATATTGTGGCCGGTACAAGGGCGGTCTCTTCGGCTCTCATACGTGAAGAAAGTGGGATACAGAGCCCGGTCTACTATGTAAGTCAAATCCTCATGGACGCCGAAACCCGGTACCCAAACTTAGAAAAATTTGCCTTAGCTCGTGTGCACTCAAGCAGAAAGCTGAGGCAATATTTCCAAGGTCGGGAGATCAAAGTAATTACTAGTCAGCCGCTCCGAAAAATCATTCACAAGCCAGATGCATCTGGAAGACTGGTAAATTGGGCAATTGAACTAAGCCAGTTTAATATAAAGTTTATTCCAAGAACAACCATAAAATTAAAGGCTTACAAGTAGCAGGAGAAAATGTAAAGGCTTCGACTGAGAAAACTCCGTAAAGATGGTACACTGGCTCATCATGGGCATCCACACGTCCTACAGTCCAAAAAACACACCTACGATCCAGATCAAAAGGTACAAACCCCTATCCTATAAAAGGTTAATTAGTTTGCTTTCTGTCCGGCAATTCAATCTTTCATTGAGAAAATATATTCCAAAGCTTATTTTCTAAACTATTTTCCTAAATAAATTTTGTAAAACTCCTCACTGATAATATTTAAAGAAGTAATCTTAATATTGTCAACATAAAATTATGAAAAACTAATGTATACAAGTTAAGGAGTGCTAATAAAGATTCAGAAACTGTGATGTGCCCTAAATTGCCAGATTGTTACTATCTATCACAGCTACTTAAATACTGACGATAACAAAAAAAAAGTATTCATAGATACCAAAAATATTGAGAGGATTGCATCACAGATACCACAAATTTTTGAAAGGATTTTATTGTTAGATTTCCAAATATCAGAATATATGATAGTTGGTTTTTGCATGGTTTGATGACAATATATAATTGGATCTCCACAAGATCCCATATCAGAATCATTGAGGACTACCATTATTATCATGCAGCTCCATGATTCAACTCAATTAACAACTAGCAACTTGTGATTTTTAGGAACTGAAGCAAGAAAACAAAATCTTAAGCTTACATGTAAATATTCCCACGTTCTTCAGTCTTGTGCTAACATCATACTTGTTTTATTGTGCAGAGGGCATTGTTGTTCAATTACAAAGCCACTAGCCAGATTAGCCTATCGACTCCGATTAATCCTCATTTCATGTTTTCTTTCCTGTGTTTTGGATAATCATGAAAACCTGATTGAGATATATCTTGCCTATTGATTCGAAATGATGATTGGCAAGCTGGATAAATCGTTAAAATCAAGTCTTCTAGCTAATTACATAAATCCAGTTGGTACTATAATTCCAGTATTGAATAATGATGTTGGGTCTTGGGAATAACCCCTAATACTACCTGATTCTTCAAACATGAAGCTTTCCATGAGGCTGAAGTATTAAAAGATCGGATTGATCTATAATTCTATTTGGCCCATACTTGAATGATTTAAGAACTAGTAACACAAAATGCGAAAATCTCATTTTATAATTTCGACACATGCATGAAATATTATAAGTTAAGCTTCGGCCTGTTTAACATAAGTACACCTACCTAAAGAAGGAAAATTGATAGTCCAAGTAGCGTAATATTGTCCTCCCTTTGTTTTGCTGAGTTTCCGTTTGTACAATCATAATTCATAATCCCTTACTTGGCTTATACGACTTAAAATTTGGTGGGTCTGGGCACAATATATATTATATTATTCATATGTACATTCGACATTATTACAAAACTTGGGGAAGCTTGATCTTAGTCATAATATAATATATAATATAAAGAGAAGGAGAAGAAGCTGAGTAAAGATGGAAGGACAAGAAATGAGAAAACACAAGGGATGGGAAATTACACAAGTAGAGTATCCACGTCTTGGGCACATGGGTTGATACCCTTAATGTGGATTAGCCACCCACCGAAATACTCTAATTTATCAATTTACACACCTAACTCATCTTTATTTAATTTAACCAAAACTTACAAGTAATAAGTTAAACAGTTGACGCAACAACACAAATACCCTCCCACCAATTAATCTTACATAATAAATTTTTAATGTCTTGACATATATTCCCAATTATACATCTTTTATATCCATCGTAAGATTCTCGTCCTATTAGCTATAAAATAGTAGGATGGTAATATGATTTGTAAGTGTGAATATGGTGAAATTGTTAAAGTGATTGTTTAATTTTTTTCCATATATAGTCAGTAAATCTCACGGAAATGCTAAAAATCGAATCTTAATTTTTTTTAGCGAAAGCCAAGATCTCAAGATCATATTAATAAATAAAAGTACATGAACAATGTATATCAATTATTGTTAATCAAATTTTAGTATTTCATATTAGTTAGGGGAGAGCACGGTACGGTTCGGTTCGGTTCAATTTTTTAATAAAATTGAAAATAATAGAAGACCCTCAATTTTAAAAATCAAAAACCGTAATTGTAACTGATCGACCGGTTTCGATTTCGGTTTTAATTTCAAAAGTCTCGGTTCGATTATAATCGGTTCGGTTTCCATTCTAAAACTATCAAAAATTAAATTATAACAACTCGAATAAAAGAGTCCATTTGATTAAAAAAACCATGTGCATTGTATGGGTTTACTCGAATCAAATATTTTATCGGATACAGATAATGATAGACTTCGAAATAAACATTGTATTTCTCTGATAAAATTTTCGGGCCACTACTATAAACTTGAAGAAGCAAATGGCCTACCAGACACTTCAAAATAAGTATTAGCAAACAAAATAATAACTTTAATCATAACTATCATTTTTACCTTATTAATCTTCAGGACTTTAGTTGAAATATACATAATGAAAAGATATTAGTGTTACCTTGTCATATAATCTTCAAAGCTTCAGTAATTTAGTTATACCTATTTAAAAGAAGTATTTCCTTAAAACTATCCTTATCGTGTATTACATATTAATATATGACAAAATAATGATAGACTAAACTAATTCTAGTCAGCAGGCACTAATTTTAATCACAAATTTATATGTTTTAAGTATACATTACACTGCATAATATATGAGTTTTAATAACATTTTTCTCAGTAATACAAGTAAACGTGTTACCGTGCCTTACAATTGATCTAGAGTTACATATTATTTTAACATTATCACTCGTATTAGTTGTTACCATAGAACTATTTATCCTATTTATGATAACACAAAATTTAATGTTATCATTGATCTTAAAAAAGTGTAACTATTTACAGAATTATTTAGGCGGAACATGAAATGAAAACATGGGCGGGTTGAAATTTAATTAAAAAAATGGACGGGTGAATTATTAGTTTTATTCTTCCTAAAATAATACGCGCTCTCACTTTTCATTCTAACTCAGTTTCCTCACACTCTCTCACTTTTAAATTTTAAACCTCTTTCTCCTCTCACTCGCAGCAATCATACACACTCTCAATATACTTGGGGCTTGTCACTCCGATCTTCAACTCAATTAATCAGGATTTTAAAATTTAAATTAATATGGGTCATCGTTGTAATTGGGTCTTCAATCTCATCGTAGGGTTTCTACAGTCCGATCGGAACATTTTTTGGGTTTCTTCATTATATCAAATCGGGCCTTCACTGTACTGAGACTTTGAGCATTCAATTTTTTCAAAAACTGAGTTTCTCAATCAAGATATCTTGATTAAGTTTCTCAATTAGGGCTTCTCAAATTGGCTCTTCAGTACATTTGAGTCTTTACTATAATGGTATGCTTCTTGTTCCAAGTTATTAGAGTTTCAGAATCTGTTTATTGATTTTATTGCAATGTTATTAATATTTTATTTATGTATGTTTCTAATGTTCATTTGTATTTTTATTACTTCTTCTTGTAGATGAAATCACTGCTAAAATGAAATTATAACTTGGACAACAAATTAGGAATTTTGTTACGGAACACGAAAATAAATATTAGCATTGTCTGTGTGTAAGTTGTCATTTAAATCGGGTATAAAATGATTAATTGTCTGCGTGCTGACGATCCGAGTTGTTGGACTCTATTGTTGACCGATAAATAAAACTATTCTACCTGACTTTAACTTGATGAACCCTTATAACTGTTGTTATAGTGAACTAAAATTTTGAAAGCAAAAACATGAGATCGCTATAATAGTTTACGGATAAAGTTAACAAATCGTAAACATGGTCATACTAAATGGTGATTATAAATGAACTGGTGTTTACTTGCAAGTATGCTCAACTACACTACCACAATTTGTATTTAGGCATTTAAATGGTTATGGCAGTGTGGCTTAGGCGTTAACGGGACTAGTCTACATGCAGGGCTTGTCTGAGTTGAATACAGTGAATTTAGGCTTCTAGAGTTACGTGGAGATACATTGACACTTCCGTATTTGAAGATTTGACCGATTAAAACCTAAATGGCAGAGAAAATTAAAGAGAAGCATATGCATTAGGATAAATTTGAGATGTATTGTCTTCTCAACTTGTCTATTTGCAAGGTACAAGTTGTCTTACCGATATATGTTGAAAGATATATATATATATATATATATATATATATATATATAGATAGATAGATAGATAGATATAGATATACACACTTCTTCCCTCTATTCTACACTCTTCACTTCATATTTTATATTACTTTTCAGAAATTGCTGACAGATTTGCTAATATATATTTGGTTCCTTTGACTAACAGGTATTCACTAATCAAAGAATTTTGCATTGATTTTGCTTTTGTGCAGGTATTCTCTGCACATTATTTTCAAAATTCAAAACTCAGTTAAGCGAGAACATGTTGTCTGCTATGTACTACGGAGAAAAGGGAAAAACACTTATTCTGCCAAAAATCTACTCAATTAACAAGAGATTCCTAGCTCAAGATTATATATTTCAAAATTCACAATCTTCCCAAAAATGTTATCATTGTATTGCATTGTTTAAAGTATCCATCAATGGAATTGCTTCAGTTGGTGCTCAAGTACATGGCCTCAGATGGAACTTGGAAAATTACTCTGCTCGAAGTTATGCCATGGTTAAATATTCCGTGTAAGTAAACTAGGCACTTAAACCGACAATTTACCAACACTTATTGTACATGTCTAATTGTCTATATATGAAGTCTTGTTTCAAAATACTACAGATCATCTATCACCTTCTTATTGTTTGTGGGCTAGATTAGTTCGTACAAAAATGAGTACCAATATGCTTAAATTTTCAACTCACTGATGTTTGGTGTTATTGCTCAGTATCTTGCAAAAAATGATCTGAGGAAGTGATGACCGACATTCACAAGTACAAAATACACATATGATGCTTTTCTAAATTTTATTATAGGAGCGTTACATTTGTAAGAAAGCGGATACCAACGATGAGATGGAAACTGTAGTAGTCACGACTTAAAAGCTTACAATACGGACATTGTAATGCTGAATATACATATGTTTAGGGTACAAGTGTCTAGAGTTTTAGTGGAGATGAAAACCCTGAAGTAATGGTAATGATTGGTGCATGAAATTTCAATTATTAATTGCAAATTTTCTCATTGAAGTCGTCTTATGAGGACAAGAATGTAATTTGTTTTTCAACATCTGGCAAGAATAAAACTAGTGTGTAACTCCAGCCTCCAGGCAAATCATGAGAGGACTTTATTTTATTCAGATTAAGTATCAAAATTTGATACACATGTCAAAATTATATTTATTCATTTTATATAATTTTATTTTGTTTGAATAATCATGTTTACTCATATTATGTAATTAAATATTGTTCAGGCTACTTCAGTATCGTTCTTCTCAAAAACGGCAAATTATCTGATATTTTGGGTGATCTCCAGGTACTTTGTCTTTTTCAAAATTTCGTGTTTTCAATTTTTTTTTTAATTTCATTTCAGTCGATGATGTTTGATTTTGTTGGCAGTCGCTTGTCAAATGATATGAAAATAATGGGGAAGATGGTGAATCTGATGTCATTGCTACACAAGTTTCTTTTATGTTGGGAACATCTGATTATTGGTTGTTTATTGCGCCGAGTTGTTTGTGTTCATTAGTTTGCGGAAATTAGTATTGTTTGTGATTTTTCTGTATTTCATAATTAGCGGTGTAAAGTTTTCTCTCTTTTTTAGCAATTCCGTGATATTTTCTTAGAGGTCTATTTTCATGAGAATTTCTCAAATTAAATTATATTTTTAAACAAACAACTACTGGATTGAAGTCCAATGTGTGTGTAAATATATATTGGCATGTGCGCTAGACATGTTACATTTACTTATTTTCCAGCCTTATTTTGGTATTAAGAGATATGCAACTGAAGACAGAAATCTGATTTCTGCTTACAAACTTAATTGTAGAGTGTGCAAGTGAGGGGAAAATTTAAGAAAATGAAAGGACTGAAAAGGCAGGAACAATCCCAGGGAATAAGAATCTCAATATCTAAAGAGGATCTAACTGTGGCAGAGTCAGAACTTGCGAAGCTGCCCCGTTATCAGTATGTCTGTATTTTCACTTCTAATCTTTTTGGATTATGTACTAATAAGATGCTTATTATAGTATACCAATGTTAAACATATTTCTACATTTTTTATAGTTGCGCCTTGTTAGGGCGAAAACACGCGCTAAAACTACATGCAAGTATACGACTTCGCATATAGTATAAGATATAAATAAGATTCGTACCCATAGAGACTCTTTTTAGTTAACTTAAGATTATGCAACTATGGTATGGCTATCGCTCAATGCTAAGACAATAACAAGTTGAGATGTTTATAACTAAAATTAAACTAACATGCAATTAACTAAGAATAAAAGTGATTGAATTAAGTATATGAGACAAACATGGGATTCTAACTTCATTAATACTTCATTCAAAGTCATTGTTCTTAACCTTAGCATGCAATGGTGATGACAACTAATCAGATAACACGAAACTAGTAAACGCCAACTTTCATTGTACGAATACCAATTATGTTGAGACCCTATATGTCTATAGAATTTGACAACATAAAGGTTTAATGAACAAGTTATCTATCATGATTACATAAGGCAAGTGAGATGGTTAAAATTACCTACGAATCATGCATAATGAATACATGAGCCTATGCTAACATGGCAAGTTCTAAACCTCTATATTCATTTTCGCTTCAATAGAGATTAACATGTTATCTTATATGTTAGCTACGCACATAAGACGAATAAGCACAACTAATACTAGGATGTCAATCAATCACCACACACCAAGATATTGAAATAAATTAACTAAAGAAATCCATAAGTAAATCCGTTAGAACCCCATAATAATGATTAGTTCATAATCGAACTCATCGTCACCATGGGTTCCAATGAAAACATGATATAAAATAATATAAGAGTACTAGGGTTCAAAGACAATCGAAAACAAGCATCCAAGTATCAACTATACTAAAAAAAATAAAAGTCTTCTTTTTCGTAGTCGTCTTGTGCTCTCTAGGTCTTCTTATTGCTCTCCCCTCGCTCCTCGTTGTTAAAAACGTCTTTTTATCACTACATATAAGCCCCTAGTGGACCTGGACCCTCAAAATCATCAAATTCTACTAAAATCAGGATTCTGGGGCAAAAAGGGCGGGTTAATCGCGCTCAAATCACCGCGAGCGCGCTGGTTTTTTGGCAGAAAGTCGGCGCGGGCGCGCTGGTTTTGGGGGCGGCCGCACAGGATTTCTGGATTTTCTTGTTGATTCTTCTTTTGGTCGTATCTTGAGTTCTCTCGTCAGAATTAGGCGATTCAACTGCCCACACGAAGCTAAAGAGATTCTATAAAATTTGGGAATGGCTTTGACTTAATATTCTTGGCTCTTTTCAGTATATATTTAATAAAATCTCCATTCTTCCTCCAACTAGTGCCTGAGATGCAAAAACATAAAAACACATCAAAATACCAACAACTTGAGTCCAAAACACCAACTTAATCTTGTAATGAATCGTTCCAAGTAGATATAAAATCCACTTATCATTCCTGTACATCAATTTATTTAACTTTTAGAAACTGTACGAGCAAGAGCAAGAAACTACGGGATAGTTTTGCTCTTAAAGAAACTGTCATTTAAAAAGACAATAATGTACGCTGATATAGTTTGTAGAATGTCATGTTGGTCACTATATCTTGAAGGTAAATCAAAACTGATGTCATTATAAGTATGGTTGACTAGTTTTTTTATTTGAATGACTTCGGGTTTGCTGTTAGCACACCATTCTGACGAAACTTCATTATATTAATAATCCTTTAATTATATACAGGGTCCGGGAGCAGAGGAAATTGATACTCTACGAGATGACAAATTTAGCCAAGAAGATCAAAACTAAATGTTAGAACAAGTCCAACAATGTCTTAGTTGAAACCTTAAATATAATATACAATATTATGTCCTGGTAACTTAGGACATATTTATCTTATTTCAACTCTAATAATGTGCCTTATTCTCATTATATATTTAATATTTTATTATTAAAAGTTTATTTTTATCATTAAAGTAAAATATATATTAGAGA
This sequence comes from Apium graveolens, assembly GCF_009905375.1. Classification (NCBI taxonomy): domain Eukaryota; kingdom Viridiplantae; phylum Streptophyta; class Magnoliopsida; order Apiales; family Apiaceae; genus Apium; species Apium graveolens. The sequence continues at coordinate 66,646,076 of NC_133650.1, forward strand.
AAGAAAAAGAGAGTATACAATAATATATAATAAAATATAAAATAGGACAATGAGAGAGGTCCTAGTGATATAAGGCATCACTAGGACATTGTTGGATCAAATGTTTTTATTATATGCCTTAAAATTCAATTTAGGACATCATATAAGGCATCTCTCGGACTTGCTCTTACTATGAGGAGGGCAATACATGTAGTATCTTATTTAGTAATCTCTTTAGAACTTTGTTTATTTTAGTTGAGTTGTAACTTTGTATTTGTTAAATTTGAATTTTGATTAATAGTTGTTATGGGTAAAAAAACTAGGTTATATTTATTGCGATATTTATTGCGAGGGTTCGAGAGCTCGAGACCTTTAATGGCTGCACTTGTGTTTCGTAGCTTAAATCTTCCTTCACAAGATGCCTACGTATCTCTGTGACTTAAGAGAATCAAGCCAAAATGTGGTTCTGAATGGAGAGGTGAGACCCCTTATATAGATATTGGATGTCCTTGAATTGGACTAGGGTTAGAAGACTTGATGAATAAGTCTCCGTTTTAGAGTAGAACTTGGAGTCCTAATAAATAGGAAGCAGATTCCTTGTTGGTTTTGGTGCCTTGGAGGCTACTCAATAAAGAATTCTATCCTTTACGGGATATGCTTAATGAGCTGTTATTTTACCCTATTTATTAATTACGAAATTAATAAATAACTAATGCTTTGGGCCTCATTAACTGGGCTTCATTACTGGACCGTATCGGGTTTAATTAATTCAACATTAAATATGTTTCTAGGCTAATTTCAGGCCCATATCATTTGCTCCCCAACTTTTGCGAAATTCAGTAAAGATTTTGCAGAAGTTAAAGTTTATACCTTTTCGGGTTATCATTTTTATCGTAAAGTGTTGAGTGACCTACACATTTACAACGATTCTCCCTTTGCGATTCATCCCTATGGGCTTCCCTAATTTTCAAGGAATTTTTTGGTACCTTCTGGCATTTTCCATATTTTTCCTTAATTTTTCAGGAATTTTCCAATACTCACAGGTATTTTCCTTAATTTTCAGGAATTTTCCAATACTCACATGTATTTTCCTTAATTTTTCATGAATTGTTTTGTCCAAAAATAATTTTTGAAAATAAATTTCTAATTTTTCTGAATTTTTGGGATTTTTTCCTCTATTTTCCCTACTTTTTTGGATTTTTTAGCTATTTTTCTCATTTCTACCCATATTCATGATTAATTAAATAATCAGAAAATGGGCTGCAAGGTGTCATGCATCCTAAGCGTGGGTCACCGCTGCCTAGGAGACACTTCTTAAATAACGCCTAGGATTCATGTCTCCTAGGCGTTGTTGACTCTCATGCAGACATGCATCCTAGGTGTGGGTCACCCCCGCCTAGGAGACATTTGAACAACGCCTGGAATTCATGTCACCTAGGCGCTGTTGGCTCCCATGCACACATGGATCCTAGGCATGGGTCACCCCCTCCTAGGAGACAACCTGTGAACCACGCCTAAGAATCATGCCTCCTAAGCGTGGTTGGTATTCATAGCTTCAATATATCCTAGGCGTGGGTCATCTACGCCTAGGAGACATGGTTTGAACCACGCCTAGGAATTGTGTCCCCTAGACGTTGTTTGGCCCCTTCATTCTTAATAGATCCTATGAATGGGTCATCCCCGCCTAGGAGAGATGGTTTGAACCACTCCTAGGAATTGTGTCTCCTAGATGTGGTTTGGCCCCTTCTTTCTTCAATATATCCTAGGCGCGGGTCATCCTCGCCTAAGAGACATGGTTTGAACCACGCCTAGGAATTGTGTTTCCTAGAGGTGGTTTGGAACCTTGATTTTCCCTTGTGTTTTTTCACAAATTTATGGTAAATAATTTAATGCCCTTGCTTTTTTGGTAAGGAACAGTCTAGAGTTTTCTCGAATTTTGTAGCATATTCTAAATTTTTGAATTTAATGGGCTTCCTACCCTTGATGACTGGAAGGCCCATTTTTCAGGCCCAAAGACGGTTGAGCTACTGTATGTAGATGGCTATATAAAGAGCGAGGTGTGAGTTCATTTCTAACACTTCACTTTAACAAAAAATCCGCTCTATAATTTCTTTTCTCTATAACTTTTCTCTCATCCTTTTCCAACGCAAGGAGATTTCCGGATTCCTACACCGTCATTGTCTTCCACCGTTTTTTGGGTTTACTTGAAGATTCCGTTTGAATTTTCATCTTCTTCCCCACCTTCAAGGCTTTTCTGGGTTTTCAAGCATTCTTCGCAAGAATTTCCATGGCAGTTTTTGACTCCTCCCTTTCTCAGCCTCCTCAGGTCGCTCCTCGTCCTTCTAGAGCTACTCGAGGTAAAAAATCCCTAGTCCATACTTCCGTAATTTCTCTTAGGGATCTTTTAACAGAGTTTGGTCAAGCCTTTCCTAACATGCTTCATTTAGATGCATATAATAATCCTTTTAAGTATGATTCTGACAAAGTTGGTGTTGTAGCTCATTTATTTGGAATTTCTGCTCCTTATAGGGCTGAGGCCCCAGGCCCCAATGATAGGGCTTGTTACCCAAAACCTGGTGCCATTCGCATATATAAAGAAACTTTTTATGCTGGTTTTCATCTTCCCTCACACCCCTTCGTTTTTTGTATTTTAACTGAGGCACGTTTCTGTCCAACCCAACTCACACCTAATTCTTGGCGCTTTATTCATTGTTATATGGCCCAATCTCGTAAACATGGTTTTGAGCCCAATGTCTGTGTCTTTCTCTATTTGTTTAAATTTTTAAATGCCCCTAACGACCAAGGATGGATCAAAATAGTTCTTAGGTCCTTTGCTCATTCTTGCTTTGTTTCTGGTACCAACCCTGACTCGTATCCTACTTGAAGAGCGAGTGGTTTTATGTATATTTGGACACCGAGGAAGGTTGCGACAATTTTTTCAGGCCCAATTTCTCTAAAAGCGTAGACGGTTCTTTAAGAGATTTAAAATTGGGGATAGACGAAGATGCGGCCATCAAGGCCATAACAGTTGATAACTTGCATCACTTTGCTATCATCCTTTCAGAGGGCAATTTATAAGATTTTGGTCTAAGCGACCTGGGTCATGAGGGTATTTCTCTCCTTTTTTGATTTTGTTGTTTATTTCCATGCATTATCATTTTCTAATGTTTTTTATATTTTTGCAGCTAAGGAAGCTTTGGACTCCATTTTCAAGAAAATGGAGTCACGCCCTCTCGAAGCTCCGCAGTTGAAACTCATCGCGAAAAACGGGTGAGGATTGGTGATGGTCCTACGATCATTGTTACAGAGGCCGTTCCTAGCTTCATATCTGAGAGGCCTCTTATCTTTGATGAGGATACCTCCCCTTTCACTGTAACTTGGGGTTTACAGAGAAAGGACATGGTTGTGGGGAGTTCGGAGGCGGTCGTTGTATGGTCCGAGAGTGTGGTTACAACACGCGACCGGGCTGAGATCGTGGAGTCTTCTGATGATCTATAGATTGAGCGTCTTGGTTCCCAAGTGATAGCTTCAGTAAGCTCCTACTTCCCTTCTTTCAACATTCTTCTTTCTTTTTTCCTTTACATATATAGAGTATTGTGCTAAAACAGGTTTTTACAGATGAACACCTACCTTCAGGTTTCCCTTCATAACTTGAAGGAGGTGAGAGCTAACCTGACTATCACCGAAAGGGATAGGGACAGGTACCTTAAGGCTTCAGAGACCAATTTTACTCACTTCCAGGAGGTGGAGAGAGAGTTAGATGAGGAGAAGGAGAAATTTCTTAGGATGGAGTTGGATGCTCAAAGGGATTGATCTGAGGTGATAGCAGAATACAAGGCATCACAGGACTTTCAGGAGGTCCTAAATGCTGAGTATGATGCTAATTTCCCTGATACTTTTACCACCTGCTGGGAGCAGATTGTGGGAGAGATTGGGAAGAAGGTTCCAGAGGTGACTCTTGCGGCGTACCCAGTGCCTCCTGTTCCTGGGCAAACGTCTTCTTTCGAGGATCTTCCACCTTCTCCCATTCCTACTACTGCTGCTAAGGCCACAACTTCTCCTTCCCGAGATGCTACTCCTATGAAAGATGACCTCGTTCCCCCTCTGAAAGGATATCTTCGATATATTATTTATTTTGGTATTTTTACGATTAAACATAAAATTTAAATACACGAAGATCCTCTCCATTAGGACATGAATTTAACTGATCCAAATCATGTCAAAATAGTTAAACTAGCAAAATTATTTTCAAGTATATAAAAGAGATATTCCACTATTCTGAAACATCAAAGTTATATCGTTATGGAATATATCTTTAAGGAAATATGATCAAAGAAGAAATATCAAGACATGATATTTCTTAGATCTCAATTGCCACATCAATAAGGCAATAAACTCGAAAAATGGATATATCAGAAATATTCCTTAGAAGACTCGTGCTATATCAAAAATATTTTACTCTTCGCTCCAAAATATATTTTTACATCCATTAAAAGAGTTTTTATTCAAAGTTTATTAATATTCATGATTGAAATATTAATATCCATTTCTATAACCCATTATGTGTGTATTTAAAGTAATTTTCTCTCGTTTCGTAAAATCAGCATTTCTCAGAGAATATTATTCAAAAATACTCTAAAATATTTCCTACCATCCACATATATTTTATATATTAGGAAATATATTTTAAGTATTTATTCAAGTCAAAACTTTGGTCAAAAGTTCAATATATTTAATTTCAAGACCAATGGTATTTTTACTCGGAAGAAAAGGCTGACAGAACAATCTACATTTTAAATAAATTACTTCCACTCACTATAATGACTTGAAATTTGGTATGGATCATTTAAATGGTATTTTATAAGCATGATAAAAATTTCGTAACATTTTTATAATTTTTGTCTCGATACAAATTTTGAGGCAGTTGGTCCCATAGTTGACCACGTTTGACCTAGTCACCATTGACCAAAGTTGACCAAAACTTGCAGGACATCATTTTATAATATTTAGGTAATTATGATATTTTTTATGATATTTATTTAAGAGTTTTTAGGGTGGTCATATTTAATTGTATTTAATGCTTAATTAAAATGATTAAATAATGATTAAAAGAAAAGGAAAATATATATTTAATTAAATATATCAGATGAGTGTTGAATCCCGTAAAGTTGTTTATCTTATATGGCTAGAAAATAAATACAACCTACTTTCCATGTCATCAATCCATGTGACATACAACATCCACCATCCATTTTCCTCAAATCTCCACCATTCAATCCACCTAACTTTTCCTATAAATAAACCCCCACCCCAACCCATTTTCTCCAAGATAAAGAGCCATAAAGTTACTGGGATTTTTTCAAGAAGTATCATCTCTTCAGCTCTTTCAAATCTAAACACACACTTCTTCTCAAAAACCTTCTCTTTCTTCTATATACTAACATATATATACAAAGTTTTTGATATAAAAGCTTAGCTTCACCCAACCAAGCTTCATACCACCAAGGTAGCTCATCCACTACCACTCTAAGGACTCCCGAAGGACTTCCCAAGTTCGACCATAGTGCCGAAATTCGGCCGAACCTCCGGCAAATTTTTCTGACGAACTTTTCCGACTGTTTTCCAAAAGTGGTAATTTTTAGCTTCCTTTTTGAGTTTCTTTTATTTTAAGCCTTGTACTTAATTTCTCTACTTCATCTCAAGCTCTAATACTATATCTCCTATAAAGAAGGTTCTCAAAGAAAAGAGAACAAAGATTCAAACTCAGAATTCGAATAAGTACTTGATCTTCAAAAAGAAGCTTTAAAAGAAGAAGATCTATAAAAAATACGAGTACTTAAATCTCTATAACCTCACGAGTGAGTTTCATAAATCTCTATAGCTCCTCACGAGTGAAATTTCATATTTGATAAACCTCGCGAGTTGGCCAATTACTTGCACTTTATTTATCTCGATCTTGGCCAACATATTTCGTGAATATAGAAATAATTACGAAAGGTATCGTATAATCCCCAATAACATCTTCAGTATTTCGTGGGATTATAAATCGATCTATAGTAAGCTTCGTAATTTTGTTAAACATTAAAGATGGATTTAATCACACGAGTTGGCCAATTACTTGCCCTTTATTTATCTCGATCTTGGCCAACGCATAGTTCGTGTATATAGAATCATTACTATAAGTATCGTATAATCCCCACTAACATCTTCAGTGTTCCATGAGATTAAAAAACGATAAATATTAAACTTCATAATCATCCACCTAAACTTCAAAAGCACAAATCCAAAGTCAAATCAAATACTTGCACTTCTTTTATCTCGATCTTGGCTTATATAGAACCTTTAAATTATGCATGAAGTTAAAAGTATACTTTGGCTCTATAATTGTCAAAATACAAGTATACTAAAATCCTTAAGCCTACGAGCTTAAAAAGGATAAGTTACAATTCTGAGATTGTAACTAAAGTATTCTTCGATCTATAAATATATAATCGAAAGAAGAAGAATACTAAAGAAGTCATGAGCTATATTGCTTATATATATAAGACTTCTTATAGTACTCTGATAAACATATATTCTATAAAGACGGAGTAATCGAAAGTATACTTGACATATTATTCTATATCTCAAGTCAAGTATACATAGTTGATATTTAATATTCTTATTTGAATATTACATTATCTTTTGGGCAGTACCGTAACATACTAGTTCAACCCATATTTTCTCTATACGTTTTGCTTTGTGGATTGTCTTATTAGTTTTGCAGTGAGGTGAAGTGATGTGAGGTGATTCTCGTTCTAAGACCCAAGTCCTAAACTTACTAACGGGGAGTTAGTAGTATTTGCACCGTGAAGAAGAGGAAAGACCCAAGACCAGATCACTAAGATCCAAGACCAACAAAAGCTAAGGAAGCCAAGTCCACACAAGGGTTCTACATCAATTTTGAAGAAATAGCGGGGAGTTATTGTCTAAGATAAGTTGTGTAGGTATTACATTTATTTTGAGGTGGTAACCATTGTGTTACGTACCAAGATGAATATTTGTAAGGGTGTAAAGGCTTCTCCGCCTACTAAAGGAGCGAGTTTATTATAAGGGAAAATCCCGAGTCCGGGAGAGGAGCTCGGAGACTGGACGTAGGGGTGGGAGAATCTATTAGAGGTTGCTCCATCGTGAACCAGGATAAAATCACCGTGTGGTATTTTCTTCTCTTTCACTTTATTTTCCGCACATATAAACTGCATAACTACTCGGTAAAGTTTTAAAAAGCGATAAAATATTTTAAAATGCTATAATAATTTTTTAAATTGGTAATATAGACCTCTTACGGGACCTTACAATTAGTATCAGGGCAGTGCTTTTTAACGTGTTTATTAAGTGATTTGCAGATTTACAGGCACAACAAAAAGTGATCCTAAATGGCGTATATTAATCTCATTGCTTGTGGTGAAGGTCTATCAGCTCACGACCTCCTCTATTTGATGGCACCAAGTTTGTAACATGGAAAACGATGTTTCGTATCTATGCTAGATCTCAAGGAGTCAAAGTTTGGATGGCTATCGAAGATGGTATTCGCATTCCTACCAAAACTGTCGATGACATCATTGTCGAAAAGAAGGTTAGTGAATATAATCTAGAGGAAGAAGTCATAATAAATATAGCCGCCAATGCAGAAATGGTTCTCACAAGTGCACTTGCAGAAAAAGAATATAAAAGAGTAAATAATTGCAACTCGGAACAAGAAATGTGGAGTAAATTAGTGGTAACCTATGAAGGAACCACTGATATAAAAGATTCTCTGATGGAAACATTGATCCAAGAATATGAGAACTTTAAACTCCAAGAAGGAGAAAATATCATCGATATGGAAACAAGATTTACTCGTATTATCAATGAATTATCTCAACTTGGAAAGAATTATACTCAAAATGAAAAGAGTAGAAGAGTGCTCAAATCTCTACCTCCTAGTTGGAAAGTTGAAGTTACTACTATAAAAGAGATGCACAATCTAAATGAGTATAAGATTGATAACCTATTCAGAAATCTTCGTGCTTACGAGGAAGATAATATTCCGGAAAAGGTAACTCCAAAAGTGGATGATAAAAAGAAAAACATGGCTTTAAAGGCCATATTGATAGATGAAAATGACAACGACGAGGAGTTGAATGAAGAACTCCAAGATCTTGATGAAAGTCGAATTTTTTTACTTACGAGACAATTTCGTCATGTGCTTCAAAGCAAAGCTCAAAGATACGTAAAAGGCTTCCTTAAATTAAATAATCAACAAAGAGTTTTTAACTCTAACGGAAGGCCAAATTACTCTCAAAATTATTCTTCCAACTAAAAGAGTAATATTCCGTCAACGAGCTACAACAAAGGCAAAGACAATCAAAATATGAATACTTATAGTAATGCCAATGTCTCTACTAATCATCCCGTGTACACTCCTCCAAACCAAAAGATGCATCTCCAGAGGAAACACAAGATGTGTGTTTCGAATGTAAACAACCCGGTCACTACAAAAGAGAATGTCCTAAACTTTTAAAAGGACAAAGTCTCATGGCTGAAAATTGTTGGGATTTGAGTGAAGATGAAGAAGCTCCAGAAGCTAGTGAAGTGGTGATTAATCTATGCTTGATGGCTTTCGGAGATAAAACTACCTCAACGGAAGTCTCCACTATAAATCAAGAGGTAACATCTAACCACATCTCAGTTAAGTCATTATTAGATAAATCCAATGTATCCCTTATAGATATGAATAAGCATAATTTAATCAAACTTGTAGTAGACTATAAAGATAAATATAAAGATATTGAAAGAAGCCTTCACCTATTGTGGGCCGAGAAAATGAAAATAGAAGAAATACATCATACTCAAAATAAAGAGTATACTCGGATGATGGACTTAAGAGTCCAAGATGGAAATGAGATTACATCTGTAAATGAATAAAACCATCTTATCAAGACTGAGATAAATAAATTAGAGAAAATATACTTAATCTTGAAACGGAGAATGTATCATAGTTCTTCAAGAAGAAGAGATGGTACGTGAAAAGATTCAATTGAATGATAATATATGTAAACTTCACGTCGATCTATTGAACTTAAAGATTCAAAATGAATCAAATGTTCAAACATATTCTAAAGACAATCTTAATAAAGAAAAAAAGCTATTAGAAATCAGTGAGCTTACTATTGAAGCTCAAAGATTAAAAGAAGAAAATCATAAGCTCATAGCTTAAGTTAAGGATCAAGAAAGATTCCTTAACAATAAGATTGATACCTTAAAGAAAGATAATGAAAATCTTGAAATTGTCATTCAAAGATTTACAAAAGGCAATAAGATGTTGGATCAAATGGTGCATACAAAAACCTCATATAATCATGAAGGTTTGGGATATGATAAGAATTCTCCTCCTAAAAGGAATCCTCGAAGATTTGTATCCCCAATAAAGACTTCAGCCAAATCACCATCATATAAATGTTCATATTTGCAACAAGATTGGACATACCATTCAATATTACAAATTCAAGAATGGTGAAACTAAGGGGAAGCATGTATAAATTCGCAAGGAATCATACAAGGAAGATGATAAACGAATGCCTTAAAAAAATATGGAATATAAATATCAAAGGCAACAAAGGTCTCATCAACCTTCCATGTTTCAAAATAAAAACATAAAATATCATGTCAATGGTAATGCATTTAGAAGACAACAACCTCTTAATAGGAATATGTATGCTAATTACCATGCTAATAATATATGTGTTGTTTATCATGATCCACCCAGATTTCATGATAGCTCTAGGTATTATCAACCTCAAACTAGGCATTATGCATCTAGAAATATTTATGTGCCTAATGATAAGTATACCATGCCTAGATTCTTTCATGAAAAATCAAATGTTATGTATGATGTACTAACCCCAGGACCCTCAAGACAAAGGGGTACCTATAAATTTAATAAATTGGTTTTGTAGGTTTGTCTTGCTGCGAAACAAGACATATGGTACCTTGATAGTGGGTGTTCAAGACATATGACCGAAAACAAGTCACTCTTGAACAACATTAAAAGGGTCACCGTGGAAAACATAACATTTGGAGATAATAGCAAAGGAAACATTGTCGGCATCGGAGATATCGATAATGATAAAGTTTTCTGACGTTCAATTAGTCACCGGATTATGGTACAATCTTCTCTCCATAAGTCAACTATGTGACAATGAATACAATGTAATTTTCTACACTCCTCATTGTTCAATTTTAAATAAATCCGGAAAGTTGGTCCTCACTTGCCCTCGAAATAAGAATGTCTATACATGTGACCTGAGCAAGCAAGTGAGCATATACCTAATCACTATAAATAATGATCCCTGGCTATGGCATCGAAGATTAGGACATGCCAACATGAAGTTGATAAAGAATATATCAACTAAAGATCATGTATGAGGGATACCAAAGTTAAATTGTCATAAAAATCATACTTGTGAAGCTTGCAAAATTGGTAAACAAATTCGAGCCTCTCACAAAGCAAAATTCATGGTATCTACCTCAAGACCTCTCGAGCTATTACATATGGATGTTATTAGTCCGGTTCTATACAAAGTCACATAGGTTGCTCATATATGTTGGTAATCATAGATAATTATTCACGATTTACATGGACGGAATTTTTCAAAGCTAAATGTGATGCTTTTGAATCCTTCTCTTCTTTATGTAAAAGGAATCAAAATCAATAAAATAAAACCATAGTCTATATAAAGACTGATCATGGTAAACAATGTGAGAATTCCAGTTTTACCAACTTCTGTGATGAACATGGCATCACACATAATTCTTCCGCTCCATATACTCCACAATTAAATGGAGTAGTTGAACAGAAAAATAGAACACTCCAAGAAATGGCTAGCACAATGCTAAATGAATATCGTCGACCTAAATATTTTTGGGCCGAAGCTATGTCCACGACTTGCCATATTCTTAATCGGGTTTTGCTACGACCTATAAAGCAAAAGACTCCTTACGAGCTCTATTTTGGCAAAACTCCGAAGTTAAGCTACTTTCGAGTATTCGGAAGCAAATGCTTCATATTAAATTCAAAAGAATACCTTAAAAAATTTGATCCAAAATCGGATGAAGGTATATTTCTTGGATACTCGAATACTAGTAAAGCTTATCGAGTGTTTAATTTAAAGTCGCTTGTGGTGGAAGAATCAATGAATGTGGTATTTGATGAAAGTAAACCACCTGCGAAGTATAAAGATCTTGTTGACCAAGAAAATGTCGAATAAGATGATATTGGAAATATTATTCAACAATTCAAAAATATGGATATCGGGACTCCCGTTTATAAAAATCCATTAGAAATAGATGAAAAGGAAGATGAACTTCCCAAACCAATTCCTACAATAAAATGTCATCCACTAGATAATGTTCTTGGAGACTTAAGGAAGGGAGTTCAAACGCAGTCACAAGTTCAAAACGTAGTGAATCATCTTAGTTTTCTATCTCAGATAGAACCTAAGACCGCGAAATCCGGGTTCAGGGGATTTGGTCATCACTATGAAACCTCAATCCAAAATAACATGTTTAATAAAAATAAATAAATGCCAGCAACTCAAATATAGCATCTGTGACCCCAAACTACAGCAGGATCTTTTCAGGTTACAGTTCTTGAAACAAGATATCCAAATTCCCTAAATAAATTTTTCACTTTCTTTTAAAACTCTTTTCAATATTTCAAATTTCGAGGCTAACCCGCTAGTATAACTTCGAAAGGAAGTATACTAGGCCCAATTATACAATAACAACTAGAATATGATATAATATAAACAACTTTACAAAATAGAACTTACACTAGCCCGCAAACCCTGGACCAACCACCTTCCAAAAGCTTCTTCTTTGCTTCCTTGTATTACGCGGCTAAACAGCGCAAGCTAATCCTCACTGGAGGGTTAAATTTAAAAACAGGAAAGTATGAGTGAAAGAAATGCTCAGCAAGTTCATTATAGCATATATAGGGACTTTTGATATAAAACCGACAACTGCAATAGAGCAGAACATTTAAAATCATAATTGCTGAATCAGAAAATTTTATTTAAGGAATCCCAGAAATTGGTTCCTCATTTGTATTCAAAACCCTTTCAATATTTTTGAGCAAAAGGATTCAACAATACTTTGAATCTTGACGAGAATAAAACTCATAAAACAATGTTTACAGAAATATTGTAAACAAAATTTGAAACAGTGATTATGAATTGAATCGGAAACTTTATATCCAATTTACTCAAAACTCCAATCATGATATCAATACTTATTTTGCTGTCACGTTAAATTAGATATCAATACTAACTTAGATGCTCACAACATCCCATACTGAAGTCAACATCAATCATATATATTAATACGACCTTTGATATCTAACAGCAACTTAAGTATCAACATCAATCGAGAACTGAATTTCACATTTTATCCAAAACCGAAAATACTTGATAAATCATTCATTATATGATTATCAAAAACAATTTAGCAATTTAGATTGGAATCAATTATATTTCATAATGTCCTTGATGATCAGTCACGAAATAACACCGGTATTCCCCAGCCATACCGTAAATATAGGTACCACCGGTATTCCGCAGTCATACCGTACCTATAGGGCGCCAGAAAAGGTATATATTCGCCTTGCAAGATATTATAGCTGGACCGATATTTCGATCACCTACGCTGTAACCAGTAACCATCCAATCTTAAAACTTTTTTATTGAAAAAAGAGCCGAATCAATCGACATCCTAAATAATTTTATTCTCCTATTCACTGGGGCTGGAATACTCGCAATAAAATCATTTTTTCTCAAAGTATAAATATTTATAAATCCGATAATTGGATAAGTAAAAATACTTAACTTTTATATAAGAATAATTCAATTAATAATATTAATTGAATATTCAGTACCTTTATATAATTTTAAAAGCTCAAAATAATTTTAGAATATTATTTGGCTCAATTATAAATAATTACACTTAATTCAACTATTTATAAATAAAATTAATTGATTAAATAAATTAATTAATTAATTAAATGAATAAATATTTAATCAAAAATAATTATAAATAATTGAATCAAATTATGATTTTTGAAAATAATAAAAGATAAAAATTTGAAATTGAAATAAATATTTTAGAAAAAATTTCGAAATAACGTCTTCGTAAAACAGAGTTTCCCAAGGTTAGAACCCCTCAAAATCAATTCCAAACAATATAATCCAACTATACTCTAATAAAATTAATAAATTTAAATTACGTCATAATATATATTTGCACATATAAACATGCCAGAAACGAAAAACATGGTCAAAAGTGACTTCTACAAAAACTTCTAAAAATTATGAAATAAATATATAAACACTCACATGTTATAATATATACTCAAGTACAAAAGCGGAATTTCGAAATTATTACCCAAAATAAATTCTGATCACCCCGAAGAGAATATCTGATATCCGGAAAATATCTCCAGAAAAATCCGAAATTATTAGCCATAGACATATACACGCTGAGATGCCATGTGGAGTAAACAACGCCGTCAAACTCCTTTTCTACGCCCCGAAAATAAATTAAAACAGAAAATATGCTCCCCAAATTTTCTTCTCATAACCTCTCAATATATATACCCATGCGTGGGTATCGAAGCGCTGATCGTTTATATATACAACAATTGAAATTTGGATATACGGTTTGTAAGATATGAATTTTTGAAAACTTAAAAATATAACTGTAATAGAGGAGAGGGATGGAGATAAGAGAGAGTGGAGAGAAAGAGGAACAAGGGAGAGAGAAACGGGGGGTGGTTTATGCAGGCATCACCTGCTTTTCTTTGTTTTTTCCATTCATCGCCCGCCACACATCAAAGGCAGAATGAAAACTTGACGCGTGTTTTATATTCCCTGACAGCCTGGTTGTGTTCCGCGTGTTGCGTTTTGACGAATCAATTTGCCGGTGAGAATAACCCGAAAAATTACCAAAATAGTTTTAAAATCCCCGGAATATTTGAAAAGTAATAAAATAAATTTTTTAAAATTTTAAAAGTATTTTTGAATCAACATTTAATAATACCATAATTATCAATACTTTATATAGGACATATTAAAAATCAAAATACTTACACTTTTTCAAATATAAACACCCAAATATAAATATCAATCAACAGATAATTCACCAAAATTCCCATAATAATCACATAATAATTATTTATTGATAAAATTAATTACAAAGTATTTCCCGGATATTACAAAACAATTTCAATTTACCGATATTAATATGATCGGCTTTCAAATAACATTTGAAAATAATAAATTTAAGTAAATATTTTCAGAAATTAACAAGGATCGATATAACACTTAAGAAATAGCACATTACCATTTAATAACACCAACTCGTCAAACAGAAATAAAATATCCACCATTTTATTCCTTCTAAATCATAAAAGCACACACACACACACACATATATATATATATTCAAATAATAACTAAAATAATTCTAAAAATACGTGATATTACACGAGGATTGGATCTCTACAATGCAAGGGGAATTACTCCAATTTTCTCGTAGTAAAGTTTGGGAACTTGTCCCAATGCCTCGTGATACCCTATAATTAGTACAAAATGGGTATTTCGAAATTAATTAGATGAATATGGAACCGTAGTTCAAAATAAAGCGAGATTAGTCACACAAGGATATACCCAAATAGAAGTTATAGACTTTGATGAAACATATGCACCAGTAGCAATAACTGAAACAATTCGAATGTTATTGTCTTATGCATGTCATAAAAATATCAAAGTATACCAAATGGATGTGAAATCTGCATTCTTAAACGATATATTAGAAGAAGAAGTATATGTAAAACGACCTCCCGGTTTTGAAGATGCAAATCATCTAAATAATGTCTATTTAAAACAAGCCCCAAGAGCTTGGTATGAAAGGTTAAGCAAGTTCCTTTTAGAAAATAAATTTAAGATGGGAACGACCGATAAAACCTTATTTACGAGGCAAGAAAAAGATGATATATTGCTCGTACAAATATACGTAGATGACATCATATTTGGTTCAACAAATGATGCACTATGTAAAGGAATCTCTGATAATATGAGTAAAGAATTCGAGATGAGTATGATGGGAAAATTAATTTTTTTTAGGATTGCAAATAAAGCAATCTGATGAAGGCATCCATATCTCTCAATCAAAATATTGTAAAGAGATGTTGAAAAAATTTGAAATGGATAATGCCAAACTCATCTCTACTCCTATGTCTACATCCGATAAATTAACGGAAGATCTAAAAGGAATTCCAGTAGACACAAAGAAATATCGGGGAATGATTGGTAGCTTGCTCTAGATCACTGCAATTCGTCCTGATATTTAATATAGTGTATGTAAGTGTGCTAGATTTCAAGTAGCACCAAAAGAATCTCATTTATCCGCAGTAAAAAGGATATTGAGATATCTTAAAGGAACCACTAATGTTGGTCTTTGGTATCCAAAAGGAATACCATTTGACCTAGTATGTTTTTCTAATTAAGACTATGCCGGGCATTTAGTCGACAGAAAAAATACTAGTGGTATTTGTTAGTTTTTCGGTGGATGCCTAGTTTCTTGATTTTCAAAGAAACAAAATTCCGTATCTATCTCGACAGCAGAAGCTGAATATATAGCAGCTGCAAAGTGTTGTGCTCAAATATTATGGATGAAGCATACACTAGCTGACTATAATATAAAGTTTCATGTGATCTCAATCTTATGTGATAATACGAGTGCTATTGATCTTAGCAAAAATCTCGTATTACATTCAAGATCTAAACATATAGATGTGAAACATCACTTCTTACGTGATCATATCAATAAAGGGGATATAAAAATGACTCATATAGATACTGAGTTTAATCCCACTGACATATTCACGAAACCATTGAATTCCGAAAGATTCACTAAACTCCGTCTGGATTTAGGAATGTTGGAATCAATAAAATAGATAAACAATAAAAAGAAATCATATTATCTATCTTCTGGGTTTATTTAAGCCATCTCACGAAAAAGATATTTTCCCGATCAAGTTGTTAAGTCTCGTAAATTCAGATTTATCAATAAAGAAATTTATTGATCGGATTTAATGAGATCTTAAATAGCTTAGATTAATCGGGAAAATAAAACTATTTCGAGTAAATAATTTTAATCTGTAAGATTCATAAAGGCTTTTTTAAAACTGTCCTCACAAGAATTTATTATATATCAATATATATATATATATAAATATATAAACTTATTTATATAAATATATATTTATTTTGATATTTTGAAAAACTACTTTGTCAAAAATATAAAATATATTATATATATTTTCTGGGATTAATTTTATATGTGTTGTATCCAGCCCAAACAAAAATCTTGTCTGGCCCAATTCATTATCAAGCCAATATACTTTTTACACAAATATATATAAATATACATCTATTTTTCAAAAATCAAACCCAGTCCATTTTTTATCCAGCCCATTTCTTTATCCGAAGCCCAGTTCTTTATTCTCTTCTAATCATAGCCGTCCATCCCTAACCCGAACAAATCACAGCCATTTATTCACTAAAATATATAAACATAAACACTGTTTGCACAGTGCATTTCACTCATTCATAACCCTAATTCCTAAATCTCTCTCTCTCTCTCTATCGCCGATTCTTCTCTAAACCTATAGATCTATTTCTTCGATTATTCTTCAATTTTCTATGAAATTATACATATACTATACTTATAAATAAAATGATTTTAATGATAATGATTTTAATGATAAAAATTGATGATTTATACATAAATCGAACGAGAATCATCAAATCAAACATTCGAGTGATCAATTTATAGATTTACTTTTACAGTTTTTATTGATTGATTCTATGAAACCCTAACGTGTTTTTGAGTTTAATGACAGGAGAAGACTGAAATCGTTGCAAAATCAATCGAAGAAGACACTCAATTGCATGCGGAGTGAATCGGTGAATCAGAAGTTCACTCAGTCCGCGACTGAGTCAACCAGGTAAGCCTTATAAGCTAGGCTAGGCTACAGGCTCAGGTGAGTAAAAATTGAATCTAAACTCGTATTTACTCGCGAATTATTTGTATTCAAACTCGAGATTTAAGTAATATATGTGTTTATTTGTATTTGGTTGAATGTTGGTGTGATATGTTCGTGACATACTTATGATAATTTGAACACAGTTGTGACTTGGTCTTTGATACAATCGAGTTTATTATGCTCGTTGTAACACCCCCAAATTCGTAAATCATTTTGTTTCCAAAGGTCGCTTGTTTTTCAAGTTAGTTCTAAGTCACATATTTATCGGAAAGTCGTATTTTGACTCGATTTCAGTTTTAAACCTACCGAGTCGAATGTTTTGAAGAACCAAGTCATGTGTTATATGAATTATGTGATACATGGATTATCTAATTACGTGTTATCTGAATTACGTGCGTATGTGAGTCGGAATTCTTGTGTTAATTGTTGTAATTATGTGCGGGCTAGCGTATGGGTAGACAATAGGGTTTTGACGCGTAATTCATCGAGTAATTATCGTTTAAGCGATTAAGATGTATCTTTTAATTATAAATGCAGATTGTTCGAGTTGATCGGGACCAGACATTGGAACGAATGAAATGGAATGATATTGGATATCTGGATTCTAGCAATTGCAGGAGTAACACATCAGTGAATTGTTGAAAGAGAAAGACAGTAAGGTCATGAGATGTCAGAATTAGACGTTTATGATACTGCGAGTGTGACTAACTTCTAAAAACCAAAGGCAAGTTCTCTATACTATTATAATTCTAGAATAGTTCAATATCTTTCAATTCTAACTACTTATGATTATGCAAGTACTATTTCTCCATTCTCAGTTCAGAATAGATAATGTTTTAAATAATGCTGAATTAAATGCTTATTATGCAAGTACTCTTCTGTTATTCTATATTCAGAATATTTAATTGTTTTTACTTATCAAATTAATGGATTTATAAATATTTTGTATTTTTAGAAAAATGATAGGGTTTTGCGAGTATTCCTGCCCAAGTGAATAGGTGAATAAAAATTTATAAGGGTGTCGATTATTATGACCCCTTTCAATAAAATAGTTTAAGATTGGATGGTTGCGTAAGAGGCCGTGGCGGTGGTCCAGTCTGAGCTATGTATTATACAGGATATAATACCTTGCTAGGCCAATATGTGCATTTGGTACCCTTTGTTTAGTTGGATATGCTTCGGCATACTGGTGTTGCTCCGCGGCTGATCACTGGCGGCAACACACCGTCGTTTGAGGATTCCAATCTAAATTATTATATTGTTTTTTATAATCATATAATAAGTGATTTATCAAGTGTTTCTGTTTTGGATAAAAAGATGAAATGCAGTTTTGATTTAAATTCTGGTTGATGTTGATACTTAGTTTGCTGTTAAATATCAAAGGTGGAAATAATATAGATGATTGATGTTGACTTCAGTATGGGATGTTGTGAGTATCAAAGTTCGTATTGATATCTAATTTGATATGACAACAAAATAATTATTAATATCAAAAGTTCGGTTTTGAATAAAGTTTATAATCCAGCCCATAATCACTATGTCATGTTATTGTTGTTTACGATATTTCCTTAAACACTGTTTTGCGAGTTTTATTCTCGTCAAGTTTCAAAGTATTGCTGAAGCATTTCGCTCAAAAATATCAAAAGGATTTTTAATAAATTCAAGGAACAAATTCTGGGATTCCTTAACTAAAATTTGCTGATTCAACAATTATGATTTTAAATATTCTGCTCTAGTGCAGATGTCGATTTTATATCAAAAAGACCATATATATGCTATAATGAACTTGCTGAGCATTCCTTTCACTCATACTTTCCTGTTTTTAAATTTAAACTTCCAGTGTGGAATATTTTGCTCTGTTTATCCGCGTAATTCGAGGAAGCAAAGAAGAAGCTTTTGGAAGGTGGTCGGTCCAGGGTTTGCGGACTAGTGTAAGTTCTATTGTGTAAAGTTGTTAATATTATATTATATTACAGTTGTGTATTGTATATTTGGGCCTAGTATACTTCTTTTCGAAGTTATACTAGTGGGTTAAGTTTTGCATTTGGGAATCTGTTGAAAGGAGTTTTAAAAGAAAGCAAAAGGAAATAAAAAAAATATTTGTGGAATTTGGAATTCTTGTTTCTAAAACTGTAATCTGAAAAGATCTTGGTGTAGTTTGGGGTCACAGATGCTATATTTCAGTCGCTAGCATTTATTTATTGATTCAATAGGTTATTTTGGATTGAGGTTTCATCGTGATGACCAAATCCTCTGACCCCGGATTTGGGGGCGTTACATTGGTGATATTTGCTCGAATTAAAAGAATAAATATTTGACTTGGTAGACTACAAAATCAGCTCATGTGTTTGATTTAGGGTTTGTAGTTTTTGATTTAAAAACAAAATTATATATTTTAGTTTACAAACCAAGTAACAGGTTTTGCAAGATTGCATGTTCTCCGTGCATTGAGGTCTGTATATAAACAACAATCTTGATATTTTGATGTGTGGAAACTAAATTAACCTAAGCTAAATGTATTTCTGAGAAAGTATAATTTGGCACATTCTCTGTGAGTTGGTTAACTTATGTATATTCAGTTAAAGATAGTCCCTATGAATTGATACTGCTTGATAAAATATATGTAAGAATTCTTAAGTCAACATCAATTATCTATCTAAAATGAGTTCTTGATTAAAATCAGTATTATTTGTAAGCTAATCTATATGATTAATTGATAAATGTCTTGTCTAAATGAACAATCTATGTATGCAAATTAAGATATAAACCGAATAAGTAGAAACTGTATCTTATTCGATTGAGTTAATTCTAATCAGTTTCTTGAAAATTCTTAAAATGTCTTATAACTTCATCTATTTTGAATCTGTGTGCAAATTTATGTGAGAAGTTTATTAGAAAGAATTAATCAACCAATGGCTATGTATGATAAAACTTACAGAACTACCTAAGGATATAGTGACACTATACTAGGTGCAAGCTATATGATAAATATTAAATGTTAAGAATTATGTATCTAGACTTGAACTATCTCATCAAAATCTTTGAATCAATCAGAAATCTGCCCTGTGTTTATAATCTGTTGAGAATTGTACACATGATTTAATCATTTAACATCAGTGATGAATTGTACTTAAATACTTTAAATTTTTATCTTGATTACTTGGATATATATGTGTTCTATGAACTTGATCTTAAATCTATTTATTGTATTATGTACTATGTATATGAGTATGACTAGGTGAGACTTAAGAAATGCATGATGTGTATTGGAATGTGTAACTGACAGGATGCATAACTTGATTTAGTCTTTTAAAGTAAAGAGTAAGATCACATGCACACACATCCCTCACAGAAAAACCTGGCAAGGGAGCCTTGAGCATCCCTATATCTGGATCACTTCTGTGATTATTGGCCACTTAGAAATTTTAGGTGACATTTTATTTAAACCTACTGCATTTAAAATGTTGTATCTGATATAAATGGTCTGTGTGTTGTGTTACCTTGAATGCTGTCTGAATTAAATGAAAACCGAGTAATCACTTATATAGAATGCATTATTATGTGTTATATGTGGAAAACATTCTTTGAGTTGCATTTCATTTAACACAAGCTTCCTAAATAAATGAATGCAACATTCTTTATTAAAAACTCAAAGTTTCCAGAAAACTAATTTCTTTAAAAAGGTGACAACCATTCTGCACTGATCTTTTCTCAATTCTGAACATTCTTAAATGCATTGTTTCTCACTTGCATAGGTCATAGATTGTAGAGTAAACTGCATTTCACCTTTAGGTCACACATTCTCGCATATATGTGTACTTTTTGTAATTATAACTGTACTAAAACAATATTTCCTAGGTACTATTTATCACTATTTGCATATATCAGCTACTAAACATTATACCTTATCTGCATTATACACATACCTAGGATCTGGAATTATGCAAACCATGCCTCTGCCACATCAATTCTTTACAAACTGCATTTAATGAAAATCACTATTCATGAACAGTAAAAGCTACTTTACAAAAATTATTTTCCTAACTGATATTGAATATTGTGCTATGTACATACATATATGCTTACATTTACATATGCTGCATTCACACACAAACACAGTTTATTTGCACACTTCACTACATCAGTTATGAACCCAAATTCTAGGCCATTCTACCCTAAGCCAAGACCAGCCATCACAAATCCATATCTGATGGAGGATATGGAAAAGAAACAATTTTATCACCATAAAGCCTCTGCTTTCAAACATGTAAACCCTTCAAACCCAAGAAACAGTCACCAAAAGGCCTTTCAACCAAGAACTCAAAGAAAGGGATTTAGAAACCATACCATCCCTTTCTATCAAAGCAGGAAATTTCAAGTTCCTCACTCTCGAAACCCTAGACCTACTAAACCCTTTCAAGCCAGATTTTATACTAGAAAATTAAACCTATGACATGAACCAAACACAAACACTAACACCTCTAATCCTTCACCACCAGACCTTGCTAACCCTTCTAATTCCAAGAACTTCCTTGACTTAGTCAAGAATGTTCAGCCTGGTTTTGTGTGAACCTTACTGGTGAAGTGGAGAGGGTCATTAGGCATTCTAAGTGGGAGGGATTAGTATTTCATTTGAGTAGACAGTACTTCATACATCTCATGGGTGAGTTTTACTGTAATATGAACATCATTAAGGGTGTAGAGGGAGTCTTGCATTTTACAACCACTGTGAACAAGAACGTAATTTGTGTTGATAATAAGAGACTAAATAGGGCACTACACCTTCCACTACACTTGTGTGAATTGCCATGTCATGATATCTACTCCTTGTTTGTGTTTAACAAATATGTGTATGAACTTAAGCTTGGTGTCTTGTGTGAGTCTGATGCTCCATCTGGTCTTTATGATGTTAACTGTGGAATCCATTTTTAAGCATTTTAAAGGAGTCTTTCAATATCTTGCACTTATCATAAGGGCAAATGTCCTTCCCAAACCAAATCAAAGTAAATATTTTGATTTTTATGATGTTAAACTGATTTATCTTCTTTACAACAATAAAATCAACTTTAGCATTTCTTATGTCATTCTTCTCAAAATGATAAATGCTAATTTGGTAGGATACATGCCATATGGACTCCTAATCACCTGTTTCTTTCTTATGTGCAATATTCATCTTCCGGATAAATTTGCTAATCTAGGTGATTCACACATCACAAATGAGCACATTAGGTCACAAATTTCTCTCATTCACTGTGAACCACAAGAGGTTGAACCCACTGTGATTCCTCCTATAATTAGAGAAGTTAATATGTTCCTCTCTAATTATGAGTCTGTCAGAGTCATGATAAATGAACTTAAAAATGAACTTAGGAGGGTTAAAAATGACAATAGTGAGATTAAGGAAAAGGTAACATATCTAGAGGGTGTGAATGTGTCTTGTAAGAATAGAATTGCATATCTTGAGATCATAGCTGCATCTACCCTAGGAGAACACTGTATGTCTGACCAAAAGATTGTGAATTCCTTCCAAGTTCCAATTTCCGATGACTTAGCTATGGTTCATGAGTTAGAGGACATAGATATAGATGCAAGGGGACCACCTATTCAAACTTTTCCTGATTTGATTCATGTGTGTCATGCTAATGGAAATGTAATTGGGTGAGTTATGTGCTTCTTGTTGTTGGATAATTCTACCAAACCTTGCAGACATGAGATCTCAGGTAAGAAAGGTATGAAATTTCAATTTTTTTCATCACACCAACCCCAAAAAATCCATTTTTGGTTGCTCAGAACTAAGGTAAAACATGTATAATATCTCAAAACTATTTGGTGAGTTTGTTATTCCCTAACAATACAACAAGAATTACAGAAGGGGGGTTAAATATAATTTTGGCTACTTTTTCAGATTTTAAAACAGTTCTAACTTGATAAATATAACAGTGTTTGATTAGCAGTTGTGCGGAATAAAAAGATGATAGAAATCAAAACACTAAGTAATAAAAACAAAGGCTTTTAAAACTTTCTGGTGGTTTTGAAAGTATCCACCAGATATATATATATACATATATATATATATATATCAAATGAGAACCCTGTGAAGCTTGAATAACTGACAGCTGCTTACAAATTTGAACAACTACACTACAGAGAAATGCTTACAGAATATAGCTTGATATGTTTCTCTGAAACTATATTTGCTTAGTTAATTATTCTACTTGCTACACTTGGTTTATATATCAGCAAGTTTACATGATAATAAGACACGATAATAAAACAAAGCATATCTAGTCTAACTTCATGCTGCTTTATTACTCTATTCTAGCATCTTTGAATATTTTCACAATTGCATGGAAATGGTAATGCTTCTTTATTCTCAAATTCCTGCTTAACAGGCTGCCACATTCCTTTTGCAAACACCCGACACATGTGATTGTGTTGTCACTATTAACAGCTATTTGAATTTGATCATCCGTCGGGTCTATGCTCGCCATCCATCAGGAAATTTGTTGATCATCCGTCGGGTGTCTTGTAGATTATCCGTCGGGTGTCTATTTGTCACTTGACTCTATTTCACTTATACAGAATTACAAGACATCTCATATTTACAATTAATCAACCTATTCTGCATATTAATCTAGTAGTCAACATGACTTACAAATCCCTAAGCAATCTACTTGACTTATACATGTTGTTTGCAGAAATGTGCTACAATTCTTATTATTTCATAAGCTACTCACTCGATGAATGTTAATCTGTCATCCATCGGGACTGTAAAGTTTATCCGTCGGGACTATATTAGATCATCCGTCGAGTGCTACAAAATTCACTAAGTTAAATCTACTAAGGTGATTTGTTTAACTTATCATCAAGTTCAAAACATATTCCTAACAATCTCCCCCAATTTATGTCTACTGGAATTGTAGCCATAAATTAAGAGATACTTGATGATAACAAAACACCCTAAAGATATAGATTGAAAAGTAGTAGATAAAACTGATAAGTGCTACAATATTTACTGAAAATTTAATAAAGCAAAGTGTACAAAGAGTTGCTCACAATCAATATCAAGGTGCACCTCTAGTCTGAGCAGATAAATCTATTTACTTGATTGTCTGGATTTCTTCACAAGCCTCCTGTTGTTCTCCAGAGTTGTCTGTGGAATTCAAGTTCACCAGCTTCAGATAAATTCAACATTTCTTGCATTTCCAAAAGAGTCTCATTGCTAGAGATACTCAGTTGGTCATCCAGTCTGAAGAATCTTCTAACTCCCTTATCATCCATGAATTCCATCAGCCAATAAGGCCTCAAATGCACTCTCTTTCCTGTGAAAGGAATAGACAGAGTCTTTGGAAGTGCATCTTTGGCTCTATTACTCCTTAGCTCCTCTATTTTCTTTAGGATTATTCTCCTTGCAGTCACATTAAATCCAAATTTTTTCTTGAAGGATGAATAGACCTTTATCATTACAGATTGTCTTTCTTGAAGAATCCTGTAAAGTTGCCATGTGATCTCGTTCCCTCCCTTGTACTTGAACACTAGCCTTTCAGAAGATGTTTGTAAGCATCAATCCCTCTTACTTCTTCCAATTTTTCCAAGTAGAAGTTTATTTCAGAGAACTCCTTGATGTCACAGATGTATAAGAGATCTTCCTTGTTGACTGTGGGTTGAGATTTGGTTAGGGTCTTGGATCTAAGAGTCACAGGCTTCACTTTCTTGATTGCTCTAGTCTTTGATTTCTTTGGCTTGTTGAAGATAGAAAAGTTTAGTTCAGGATTTGGTAAACTATCCCAGTCTACTGGCTCATCCTTTGGAATTATGAGCTCACCATGAATATTCCTAGTTGTATCCACCACCTTGAATTCTTTAAATACCACTGAGGGTTTGGATGTCTGAGTTGAAGTTGTAGACTTTTTGGGAATGTAGTCTTCCATTTTCTCATCATTAAAGTCCAATTTTCTTTTGGAGGGGAGCTTGTATCTGAATCTTCTTTTCTGTTGTGGTTCCTGTTGCATTTTCTGATCTTTAGGTTCAGCAATCACAGATGGTTGTGCAGAAATCTCAGTTGTAGTCTTCACAGCTTAAAGTTTGGCAAAGATAGCAACTTGCTCCTTCTTTTGTTTGAGCTTCTTAGCATCTAAGGCAGCTTGCTTCTTCTCATGCCTAATTCTTTTCTTCTCTTCCTTTTTAGCTTCTACAAACTGAGGATGTCCATCCACCACACAGATTTCCTTACCATTTCTGTAAATCTTGGCAATCCTTCTTTTTAGTGCTGAATCAACTGGATCTTTGAAAAATGCAATTTACCTAGCGAACAACTTTTTCTCATCTGGCCTAGGTGTTTCATACACAATATCCATAAGATTTTTGTCTGAAAACTTTGGGTAGTTTCTTTTAGGCTTCAGGACCGGATTTGCCTTTGGAGATTTTATGCAAGAAGTTTGGCCTTTTTTCATATAACTCAAACTCATCTCCTCTACAGAAATCTGCTTGACTTGAGAGTGATGAGTAAAGATTTTGTCTTATTTCTGAATTGGCCCAAACTTCTATTGAATTTTTGCATCTATTTTCCTCCATTTATCATCTAATTCCTTCTCCATAGCTGCAACATCAAGCATCTTGGGAATTGTCTTTGACTCAAGCTTAGCAGCTGCTATTTGGATCAGATCAATGTTGTCCAATACTGGTGGCTTTGGCAGAGTAATTTCTGGAACAATTACTTGGCTGATTTGAACATTTACCACATGCTCCCCCTCACTAGTTGACTCTGCTTGATTGAATTGAGTTAATGATTTCTCCCCCTTTTTGTTATCATCAAATAGAGTTGAGGTAGAAGAGTGTGCAGCCACCAGCCTTTGGAGCAATCGAGTTTGCTGTGCTTGATGAAGATGGATAGCTGTTAAAGAGATTTCCATTGCAGTCAACCTTGTATCCAGGGAATCCACTTTAGTGGCAAGATCAGAATTCTTCCTTAGTTGTCTTTCAATGTCAAGCATTGTTGCATCTAGAAGTTTAGCATCCAATCTTTCATAGAGATCCTTCTTCACTTGATCAATCTCAGTTTTGAGAAGAGTGACATCCTGATTGTGTTGAAGATCCTGGATTTAATGTAATTGTAGAGAATTGAGATGTGCCTGTAAGAGCTTCCTGGTGCTAGCATTTGTTGTGGCTTGAAGAGCATTACGTGTTTCTTGGATTTGATGGATGAGAGTGGTTTTGAAGTGTTGAATATCATAGTCCTTGGAGAATGCCCATGATGGTAGGCCAGATCTAGAGCTGGTGTCTGCTTCTCCCCCTATGTCAATAAGCTCTTCACTATCATCACCATCATCTCCAAAGAAATCTGCAGATTCATCAGTACCATAGTCAACCTCATCATCAGCTCTAGGTGGCATGGCTGTGATGGCATCCTTTTCTCTTTGCATAGATTGAGTGGTATGCACTAAGTTGAGCATCCTTTCAGCCTCCTCATTGCCTTGTCCAGCTAGAATTTGATAAGCTGGAACAGGATGAGTAAATATCTCAGCATCCAGGGGATAGATTCTATGAGAGTTTTATATATTTGCTGAGATAGTTTCCCCCTTTCTGCATCTCTAACACTCATTAACTCACTAGAAATGATATCCATCCTTATCTCTCTTGCATCAAGGGCTCCTCTTGGCTTCCCACCCTCACACCCTCACCTTCACCATCTAAGATGGGACTGCACTCACTCACTTTTTCCAGACCTGAAGAAATGGTCTACATTGGTTCACTCATTTTCTCTTCTTTTGCCCGGGAGCAACCCAGCCTCTCACTCAATTCACTCCCTACCCTCAGTCCTAAGAGTGATTGCACTACTACTAAGTCATCTACACTTGTGACTAGGAATTTGAGGTTTTGCAGAGACTCCCGACGGATAAGAAATATCCATCGGGATAGTAGTTTGGCTAGCCGACGGATGACTGCTGTTAGGCACATCCGTCGGGATACAATCACTACTCGACGGATGAAGAATATCCACCGGGATAGAAGAAATGAATAAGTTTGGAGTGGAGACTATTGTAGACTTTGTGAAGATTGATAAAAATTTGGGCACAGATGTCTCAATAGACTCAGAAAGAATTGGCAAGTGAGCCAACAAATCATCTAAAAGATGATGCTCACTTGCTTGGATTTTTAGCTTCTCCAATAGAGTTAAAGATGGAGAATTTGGAAGTGATGTATGAATCATGTCTACATCTAGTGAGTGTGTGGGTGAATTTGGTGTTTTAGGTGCTTCAATTATTAATGATTTTGGCTGTGACTCCACATTCATTAGAGCCACATCAATCTGACTTTGAGAAGGTGCAGTGACTGGGTCTTTTGCACCAGTTTGCACGGTGTGTGTTCCCTGTGCATCCCCAAGGGTTTTAGATCTTTTCTTTCTGGTATAAGTCTGTGGTGAACTTGTGTTCCTAGCCCTCTTGGTCTGTGCTCCTGGTTGGGAGCTTGTTTTAATAGTAACATCCTTTTGGGAGGATGAAACTAGAATTGAGCTAATATCCTTATTAACAACCACAGTTTATTGGGAAACTGTGGCTTAGGGTTTCTTTGATTTTCACCCTGTCCCTCACCTTGCTCACTCTCCTTCACACTCCCCTCTTTGTGTTTAGTAGATTTTACAACTGATTTCTTTTGAAAGAAACCAGAGGGGGTTTTCTTAGTTTTGGATTTTGAAATTGTTGTTTTGATAGCTTGGGTAGGCATCTGTTGGGTCAATGACACAGATGCCATAGCTACACTTGAAGGAAAAGAAATGTGTGAGGTTGGAAGAGTGGAGATAGTGGTGCTTACCTCACTTACCTGAGGTCCCCCATGATTGGAAAGTAAAAGAGGGGCACCTCTTTGTGGTGACTTGCCCTGTTGAGATCAGTAATGACTCTCCTTTCTTGAACCCAACAATTCAGTTTGTTGGTTGGGTTCTCAATAGAAATATTCTTAATAAGATGGTTAGAAAGCATCATAAAGAAGTTAGCATAATAGACACTTTTACCTCTCTTATTAAGTTCTCTTAACTTATAACCTAACTCAAACAAGATCAAGTCACTGAAGTTAAAGTAATTATCAGTAACTAGCATATAAAGCATGTTAAGCATGAAAATGTTAACATAATCAAAATTGCTTATTTTACCAGAAAATATCTTAGTCACAACATTACACAGATAGCTCCATTCCTTTCTAAGACCTAGCCTCATAATCTCACTTAACTTAGAAGTTAAAAGTGTATAGCCCATAGAATTTAACATGTTAACTATATTAGTATATGTGTGTGGAACAATAGAGGTGTTATCTGGAATTCTAAAGCATGCTTTGATACTGTCACTATTAATGCAAAACTGCTAACCTTTAAGAGTGAAAGTTATGATCTTGTCGGTAGAGTTGTACACGGCAGATGTCCATATCTCCTCTACAACTTCATAGTAGATTGTGGGTGATTCAGCATAGCATAACTGAGTTTACAGCTCTTCACAAAGTCCATCATCTTGTAAAAATCTCCAGACTGTGGAATCTCCTTGTTCACAAGAGCTACAAAGTTATTCTTTTTATAGATAAATCCAGATTGAGACATGATTTTGAATACTGGTGCCATTGTTAGAGAATGAGAAATTTGCAGAGAGAATATTTTCGTTGGAGAAGAAAGGAAGTTAGAGCAATTGATTTGAGAATGATAAAAGAGTAGAATGAAAATGAATTATGCTTTTATACTATCTCGGAAGTAAACTGTCAAAAATATTAAAGTGAAATAAAGTAACCAATCAAAATAGCCGTTTAAAAATAAATAAACTGTAAGAATTCTGTCACTTATCCGTCGTATTATACTTATAAACTGTAAGTATACTCGATGGATAATGTTCAGAGATTTAACGACAAAGAATTGAGATAATTCGACGAATGAGAATAAAACAATTATCCATCGGGTTATAAAATAATCCAAAAAAGTAATTGATTTTTATTAACAAATAATATTTCGACGGATGATCAAACTCGATGAATAATGAGCATCCTTGGGGATGTAAATTTCGACTTAGTCAAAATTTCATCCAAAACAGAAAAATCAATTAAGTTTCTGGCTGCATTATAACTTGCAAAAATATCTGAAATAATTCAAGAATAATTAAGCATACCTAACTCACTTATCAACCTTGAAAGGGTGGATTCATCAAGTGGCTTTGTAAATATATCTGCAAGCTACTTTTCACTTGGAACAAAATGAAGTTCCACAGTACCATTCATTACATGTTCCCTAATGAAGTGGTACTTGATGTCTATGTGCCTTGTTCTTGAATGCTGTACTGGATTTTCAGTGATGGCAATTGCACTTGTGTTATCACATAAAATGGAAATTCTATCCACTTGTAGACCATAGTCCAATAATTGGTTTTTCATCCATAAAAAATGTGCACAGCAACTACCAGCAGCAATATATTCAGCTTCAGCTGTAGAAGTAGAAACTGAATTTTGCTTTTTACAGAACCTGGACACAAGCTTGTTCCCTAGAAATTGACAGGTTCATGTTGTACTTTTTGAAAGAGATATGTCCTAAGTCCAATCATGTATGAGGATTTAGGAATAACTTTTATGTAATTTGTTTTGATTTAGTTGATATTAATAAAAGACTTGTTTTGTTTTTATTGCGGGCTCTATCCATTTAAATAAGATATACCACAATTTAGAGTAAAGATTTTTATGGATTGTGATGAGATCATAATAATGAGACCTAAAAGATGATAACTCTAAATTTAAATAGTTCCTGGTCGTAGGATTACTAACTGGTAATTAATAATCCGCAAAGATCGGTACATATTATGCTTGCTTCATTATGAAGGATGTCTGTTCTCATAGACATTTGTGTGGTGACACTATAGCTAGTATGTAGGTGCTTATTATAGAATAAGTTCACTGAACATGACTCACACAGCTGAACAACTGATGGAGTTCAGTCACGTGTCAGCAGTTGTTCACATAGTAATAGTTGTACAAGTATCCTTAGACTTGAGATCATCATAGTCATCTTGTATACACTGAACTATGCTTTGGTTTAGTTCTTAGTCTCAAGGGACAATTATAAGGACTCTACTAGGTATAGGAATTTGTACATGAAGATAGTGTATGATCAATAAAGGATCTACCCCTTCCAGTGTAGGAAGAGAATGTTCAATGCTGATCCACTTATGTTAGTTCAGGAATCTCTGGCCAGAGTGAATGAAATTAGAAAGGAGTTTCTAATTTACATTAAATAGAACTAAGCATAGTGAATGGGAAAGCAAGTGATTAAATAAGATAGGCTTGACACAAGTTCCATGCCTTGTATTTAATCGTGACATTGCAGGGTAGAAGAAATTAATTGTACGGTAACTACTCACTGAATAGGTTCTTGGTATTCTAAGTAGTGAATTCGTATTCTCCGGATAGTCGCGATATGCTGAGAAGTATCCCTCACGATGTAGAATAAATATGATTAATTAATTAATCATATTTAATTAATTAGAGAATTTATATAAATAATGATAAAATAGTTTTATTATTATTTATTTCTACTACCGGCTTAATATTGAACCTACAGGGTCACGCCATAAAAGAGAATGATTTAATGGTGGAGGAATTAATTTATAATGGCTGATAATTATTTATTTATGAAATAAATAATTAATTGGCAAATTTAATAATTGATTTTTAAGGTAAACATACTGAACTACGAATTAAATATTATTTTTCGCATGGATCCTGCGGAGAGTTTCGGTTTTTTTTTTAAGATTAAATTTACGTTTTCGCTGCGTTCATGTGCTAAAAACCCTTCAATGGCATCAGAGCTACTTGCGAAAAGTTTTTAATTCGTTTATGTGTTTAACTGTTTTCGATATATGAGCATGTACGTGATTCGCCATGATTTGATGTTGATATAATATGCTTATATATGTATGATTTTGAATATATGATATTCATGTGAGTTGTATAATCATAAGATGATTATGTAATCTGTATATATACTGATATATACATGATTTATGTTTGTTCTAATTATGAGAATCATATTAGATACGGAATCTGAATTGGCTGCTGCAGATTTGCTGAAATCTGGGTCTGGTGCCCGATTTACACAAACGAATACCCTATTCCATAGGTAAACGAGCGTCTGAACAAAACCGATAGCTAAAGCTATCAACGACTCGTCTGTAAGGCGTTTGACATCATTTACCACCCGTAACTAGAGATTCTTGTTTTTCTGATTTGATTCTGATTTTTCTGATTTTTGTCATATTTTCTTTTTATGATTAGATCATGGATACTATGATATGTTAAGATCAGATAATGTGTTTTAACATGCTTTTATGTGTTGTATGAGCATGGTGGATGGTTATGGCCTTTCGACCTTAGTGTAATGGTTTTGGTTTTGGTTTTGGTTTTAAATACGACTTGCATGTCGTCAATCTTTGTAATCATAAATCTCGAATGTAACTCGAGTTATTCTTGTAAGTTCATTAGATTAGTTTTACTTTCAATCATGTAATGTAATTGAAGACTCAAGAAGGCTATCCAATGGAGGTGATATAAAGAAGAAGATGAGGCATACAAGAAGTCTAAACAAAGAAGAAGACTTATGTAATAAGTAGTTGTATTTATTTCCATCACCATATTAGATTGACCTTGATCTTTATCATGAGCTTGATAAAGATCACATAGGATGGGGCCATAACCAAACACATTTACTTTATTACACTTTACATTTACTTGTTTATTTAATTTTATATATGAGATATATGCCTATGTTTACCATGCGATGATAGATTTAGGTGAACTTAAATCAATATAAGGCGTGCTCTAGAAAATCTAGAATATGAATCGTTTCTTGCCTTAACAATAAATATTATGAATGCGATCATGAGATTCTTGTGTTTATGAAACACGTAATTGAATATGAATTTTCAATATTGAGAGAAAGGATGATTCTGTCAACAACAGATTTCTATCTGTAAGAAAGGGTTATTAAGTGACGACTCTTGACAATGCTCCACCCGATCTGGGAATCATCTGATTATCGATTGTTGATTTGAAATATTTAATTTAAAAGGAAGAATCTCTTTATAATATGATTATGATTGTAACGTAATATAATCCCTCTAAAATTAAATAATATCAAGTAGTAATTGGCCAATGACACAACGGGCTTGTGTCGGTCATAGCCTTCCAATATGGTAGAAAGTGGTTCTTATTTTTAAATCATTGTCGTTTCGTGCTACAGCCGAGGGCTTTGATTTCGAAATAAGAAATACTTGTCTATTACATAGAGATGTGTACATTGAATTAGAATCTAAAGGTCGGTACGTGCTACAGCCGTGGGCCGTTGGAGACTAATTCAATTGTACGAAATGTTGGGTTAGACTTGACTTAGAATATTGAGTTTGTCATGCCACAGTCGTGACTCAATTATTCAAGAGGCTAAACTTATCTTAGGGAATAACATAAGATGTAATTGACAAGAGTTGTCTGCCTATTGAACATCACATGACGTTTCGTGCCACAGCCGAGGTTGTGTGATGGAATGTAGGATCCCTATTCCCACTAGCATTATGAATGCTTAATTTTCACTTAGGGGGTTGAAAACATTAGATAAACTAGTGGGAGACACTATGAATAAAGACCCGATTCATATAGTTTTTTGAAATGAAATTGAATATTTGCTAAGTGTTGTTATGTGTTTATCATTTACAGATTTACTATATTCGTCATGTCTTCTACACTATCACTCCGGAGCATACTAGATGCTCACAAGTTGACTGGTCCTAATTTAGCTGTTTGTTTTCACTGTAACAAGTTGGGGAACTGGAAGAGGAACTGCAAGGTTTACCTTGCAGAATTGAAGAAGAAGAAGGGTAGTAAGACTACCGCTTCTGATTCAGGCATGTTCATGATCGAAGTTAATATGTCACTAGGTCAAATTTCTACTTGGGTATTAGATACCGCCTGTGGTTCTCATATTTGCAATTCGTTGCAAGGACTAAAGGGAAGTATGACTCTTGAAAAAGATGAGGTGATTCTACGTATGGGCAATGGAGCAAGGGTTGCGGCCATATCTGTAGGATCATTTAGTTTATATATGCTTACGGGCAAGACTATTATTTTGAATAATTGTTATTACGTTCCCTCTATTGTGAGGAATATTGTTTCTATTCCTATGTTGGATGTGGATGGTTTTTCATTTATTATTAAGAATAATGAATGTTCTGTCCTTAGCGATAATGTTCTTTTTGGACGTGGCATTTTAAATAATGGTCTGTATGTATGTGACGTAGAGCATGATTTACTTCAGATTGAACAAACTAATAAAAGAAAATGAGATGATGAAAATCTGACCTATTTATGGCACTGTAGGCTAGGTCATATTAGTGAAAATAGACTGCGGACATTGCATAAGGTAGGGTTACTTGACCCCTTTGATTTTGAATGATATCTTACATGCGAGTCTTGTCTATTGGGTAAAATAACTAAATCTCCATTTAGTGGACATGGAGAGAGGGTTGCAGATTTGCTAGGATTGGTACACACAGATGTATGTGGACCAATGTCTACGCAAGCCATGGGTGGATTTTCGTACTTCATTACTTTCATAGATGATAGATCTAGATTCGGATATGTGTATTTGATGAAACACAAGTCTGAAGCCTTTGAAAAGTTCAAAGAATATAAACATGAAGTGGAGAAACAAACCATACACAGTATTATAACTCTTCGATCAGATCGACGTGGTGAATACTTGAATGGAGAGTTTCTAGATTATCTCAAAGAAAATGGTATAGTCTCCCAGTGGACTCCTCCATATACTCCACAGTTAAATGGGGTATCTGAAAGGAGAAATCGAACTTTGTTAGACATGGTTCGGTCCATGATGAGCTATGCGAATCTTCCAATATTCCTATGGGGTTATGCATTGGAAACCTCAGCATATTTACTGAATAAGATGCCTTCCAAATCTGTTCCTCAAACACCATATGAGATATGGAAAGAAAGGAAACCGAGTCTTAAACACGTTAAGGTTTGGGGATGTCCAGCTTATGTCAAGAAAGTTAACCCAGATAAGCTGGAATCTCGATCCGTAAAATGTAATTTTATGGGATATCCTAAAGAGACTTTGGGGTATTACTTTTACCCCGATCATCGGGTGTTTGTCTCCAGACATGCTACCTTCTTGGAAAAGGAGTTTATCCTTGAAGGAAACAGTGGGAGCAAAATTGAACTTGATGAAGTTCAAGAAGCACAAACTACTACGGATCAAGTAGAAACACCTGTTCAGACTGAACAACCTTCTGTGGAACAGCCCATTCGTAGAACAGGGAGAGTGTTTCGCCAACCTGAGAGGTATTATGGCCTTGTCATTGAGAATGACAATGAGTTGTCAATCATTGATGATGACAACCCTGTGACCTATGATGAGGCTATGAGTAGTGTTGACTCAGAGAAATGGCATAGTGCCATGAAATCTGAAATGGAATCTATGTATACCAACCAAGTATGGACTCTGGTTGAGGGGCCTGAAGGTGTTAAGCCTATTGGGTGCAAGTGGGTATACAAAAGAAAGATTGGAGCAGATGGCCAGGTGGAGACCTATAAGGCCAGGCTCGTGACAAAAGGATTCAAACAAAGGCAAGGGATTGACTTTGATGAAACTTTTTCGCCTGTAGCCCTGTTAAAATCAATTCAGATTTTGCTTGCGATTTCTGCTTACTACGACTATGAGATCTGGCAAATGGACGTGAAAACGGCCTTCCTCAATGGGGAACTTGAGGAGGAAGTGTATATGACACAGCCAGAGGGTTTTCTTTCCAAGGGAAATGAACACCTAGTGTGTAAGCTGCTGTGAACCATATATGGTTTAAGGCAAGCTTCTCGTAGATGGAACATCCGTTTTGATTAGAAAATCAAAGAGTTTGGTTTTATTAAAAACATAGATGAACCATGTGTCTACAAGAAGGTTAGTGGGAGCGCGGTAACATTTCTTGTATTGTATGTGGATGACATAGTTCTTATTGGAAAAGATATACCGATGCTACAATCAGTCAAAGTATGGCTATCAAAGAACTTCACCATGAAGGACTTGGGAGAAGCATCCTACATTCTCGGTATGAAGATCTATAGAGATAGATCTAGAAGAATGATAGGTCTTACCCAGGGTACATACATCCAGAAAGTGCTTAAAAGGTTTAGCATGGAAAACTCCAAAAGAGGTCTCATACCGATGAGCCATGGAGTGTCCCTTTCCGAAAAAATGTCTCCTAAGACACCTGAGGAAAGAGAGCGTATGAGTAAGATTCCTTATGCTTCAGCAATAGGATCTATCACGTATGCGATGTTGTGTACAAGGCCTGATGTTGCTTATTCAATTAGTGTGACGAGCAGATATCAGTCCAATCCAGGTGAAGACCACTGGAAAGTAGTGAAAAACATCCTTAAGTACTTGCGAAGGACTCAGGACATTTTTCTTATTTTTGGTGGTGAATCTGAGTTAAAAATAGAGGGTTATACTGACTCTAGTTTTCAATCAGAAAGTGATAGCAAATCCATGTCAGGGTACGTGTTTACTCTGAATGGTGGTGCAATTCAGATTGTTGAAATAGGAGATGTCAACGTCGAGAGAGTTGACACACATAACAACGTAGCAGACCCACTTACAAAGCCATTTTCTCAGAGTCACTTTGATCGTCATAAAGACAAGATGGGTATTAGATACCAGAGTGATTGGCTTTAGTACAAGTGGGAGATTGAAAGAGATATGTCCTAAGTCCAATCATGTATGAGGATTTAGGAATAACTTTTATGTAATCTGTTTTGATTTCATTGATATTAATAAAAGATTTGTTTTGTTTTTATTGCGGGCTCTATCTATTTAAATGTTTAAATAAGATATACCACAGTTTAGAGTAAAGCTTTTTATGGATTGTGATGAGATCATAATAATGAGACCTAAAAGATGATAACTCTAAACTTAAATAGTTCCTGGTCGTAGGATTACTAACTGGTAATTAATAATCCGCAAAGATCGGTATATACTATGCTTGCTTCATTATGAAGGATGTTTGTTCTCATAGACATTTGTGTGGTGACACTATAGCTAGTATGTAGGTGCTTATTATAGAATAAGTTCACTGAACATGACTCACACAGCTGAACAACTGATGGAGTTCACTCACGTGTCAGCAGTTGTTCACATAGTGATAGTTGTACAAGTATCCTTAGACTTGAGATCATCATAGTCATCTTGTGTACACTGAACTATGCTTTGGTTTAGTTCTTAGTCTCAAGGGACAATTATAAGGGCTCTACTGGGTATAGGAATTTGTACACGAAGATAGTGTATGATCAATAAAGGATCTACCTCTTCCAGTGTAGGAAGAGAATGTTCAATGTTGATCCACTTATGTTAGTTCAGGAATCTCTGGCCAGAGTGAATGAAATTAGAAAGGAGTTTCTAATTTACATTAAATTGAACTAAGCATAGTGAATAGGAAAGAAAGTGATTAAATAAGATAGGCTTGACACAAGTTTCATGCCTTGTATTTAACCGTGACATTGCAGGGTGGATGAAATTAATTGTATGGTAACTACTCACTGAATAGGTTCTTGGTATTCTAAGCAATGAATTCGTATTATCCGGATTGTCGCGATATGCTGAGAAGTATCCCTCACGATGTAGAATAAATATGATTAATTAATTAATCATATTTAATGAATTAGAGAATTTATATAAATAATGATAAAATAGTTTTATTATTATTTATTTTTACTACCGGCTTAATATTGAACCTACAGGGTCACACCATAAAAGAGAATGATTTAATGGTGGAGGAATTAATTAATAATGGCTGATAATTATTTATTTATGAAATAAATAATTAATTGGCAAATTTAATAATTGATTAAATGAGATTTAATTGATTATAAATTAATTAAGAAAAGGTTCTTAATATTATTAATTAAGAATTTAATTTTTGGAAATTAAATCAAGTGAGAGAATTATTTCTAAAGAGTTTAGAAAAAGGATTAATAATTAAAAGGTGTTTTAATTATTAATTATTAGTGAGAATAATAAAGGGTTAATGATAATAATATTTTATGGGAAAATTTTCAACTGAAATTTTTTCCTATAAATATACTATTATAAACCCTATTTTTGCCTCAACCAAAAAGATTTACAAAACCCTAATTATCTCCATCTCCACCTCCTTCATTACATCGTTTTCTTGGTGGATACCGGTGGAGTGCTTCACACTTGAGGAGCAGCTGCTAAGGATCTCGGTTTATCGTTCTTGGATCGTTATTAAAGACCTCCATCTTTCCATTAACGTAAAGCTTCTTAAGGTAAACATATTGAACTATGAATTAAATATTATTTTTCGCATAGATCCTGCGGAGGGTTTCGGTTTTTTTTAAGATTAAATTTACGTTTTCGCTGCGTTCATGTGCTACAAACCCTTCACTTTTTCTGTTTATTTTACAACCTGCATAATCTCTTGTGAAGTGATTTTCCAAAAGATACTTTGATAAAGTGTCATACCAGGCTCTAGGTGCTTGCTTCAGTCCATAAAGTGCTTTCAAGACATAGTAGACATATTCTGGAAAATTTGGATCTTCAAAACCAGGAGGTTGACTGACATAGACTTCCTCCTCCAAATCTCCATTTAGAAAGACACTTTTGACATCCATTTGATAGACCTTGAAATTGGCATGAGCTGCATAGGCTAAGAAAATTCTGATGGCTTCAAGTCTTGCAACAGGAGCAAAGGTTTCATCAAAATCTATTCCTTCTTGTTGACAGTAGCCCTTAGCAACCAATCTAGCTTTGTTCCTGACCACTATGCCATTTTCATCCATCTTGTTTCTGAATACCCACTTGGTGTCAATTGGATTCTTTCCTTTAGGTTTGGGTACCAGCTTCCATACCTTGTTCCTTTCAAATTGGTTTAGCTCCTCCTACATAGCTAAAATCCAATCAGGATCCAACAAAGCTTTTTCTGCCTTCTTTGGTTCTTCCTTATATAGGAAGCTGCTATATAGACATTCTTCTTGATTTGCTCTCCTTGTTTGAACTCTCTAAGATGCATCACCAATGATGATCTCAAAAGGGTGATCTTTAGTCCATTTTCTTTGTTAAGGTAGATTAGCTCTAGATGAAGAGACCTCATTGTTGTCTTGATGTGTGACTGAGTCTTAATTCTGAGAAACTCGCCCTGAGTTTGTAAATCTTTGATTTGAAAAAGGGGAACTTTCTGTAGGTGATCTATTCTGATTTTCAGCTTCTCTTAATGTTTCGACGGATGATGCACTTTGTGTCCCAACGGATAAGGCAGATTGTCTCCCGACGGATGAAGTATTTTATAACTCGACAGATGTTGAATTATATGCTTCATTAGTTGTAGATTTTTCTGTATTATCCTTAGTCATTGTTTTTTGATCACTTTCATCATCACTGTCATCACTAATCATCTCCACATTATCAAACTTGAGGCTTTCATGGAAATCTCCATCTTGTAGTCCTTCAATCTTTTTGTCATCAAACACAACATGTATTGATTCCATAACAATGTTGATTCTTAGATTGTAGACTCTATATGCCTTTCCCACAGCATATCCAACAAAAATTCCTTTATCTGCTTTAGCATCAAACTTCCCATGTTGATCAGTTTGATTCCTTAAGATATAACATTTGCAGTCAAAGACATGAAGAAAATTTAGAGTTGGCTTCCTATTCTTCAACAATTGGTAGGGTGTCATGAACATTTCTTGATTAACCAAAGAGATATTCTGAGTGTA
Organism: Apium graveolens; assembly: GCF_009905375.1. NCBI lineage: Eukaryota > Viridiplantae > Streptophyta > Magnoliopsida > Apiales > Apiaceae > Apium > Apium graveolens. The sequence goes on from NC_133650.1 coordinate 66,684,999, forward strand.
GCAGGCAGTATTCACAGCTTCAGCCCAAAAATATGTTGGTAACTTTGATTCTTCAAGCATTGTCCTTGCAGCTTCAATAAGAGATCTGTTCTTCCTTTCCACTACTCCATTTTATTATGGAGTTCTTGCTGCAGAAAAATCATGCATAATCCCATTCTCTTCATAAAATGATCTCATCACAGAATTCTTGAACTCAGTTCCATTGTCGCTCCTGATTCTTCTTACTTTAAAGTCAGGATGATTGTTGACTTGCCTTATGTGATTGATGATGATTTCACTAGCTTCATCTTTAGACTTTAGGAAATATGTCCAGGAGAACTTTGAGAAATCATCCATAATTACTAGGCAAAATCTTTTCCTTGAGATGGACAACACATTGACTGGTCCAAACAAATCCATGTGTAGAAATTACAAAGGTTCTTCAATTATTGAATCAAGCTTCTTTTTGAATGATGCTTTAATCTGCTTTCCTTTCTGGAAGGCATCATATAATCCATCTTTAGTAAATTCCACTTGAGGAATACCTCTAACCAGTTCTTTCTTGACAAGTTCATTCATGGTCTTGAAGTTTAGATGGGACAGCTTCTTGTGCCAAAGCCAACTTTCATCTTGACTTGCTTTACTGAGAAGACAAGTGACTGATTCTGCATTTGATGAGTTGAAATCAGCTAAGTACACATTTCCTTTTCTCACTCCAGTGAGAACCACTTTGTTGCTCTTTTTGTTTGTCATAACACAGGCTTCTGAATTGAAGGTTACTGAGTTGCCCTTATTACAAATCTGCCTGATACTCAACAAATTATGCTTGAGACCATCCACTAGGGCAACCTCTTCAATGATGACATTATCATTTGAAATCAAGCCATATCCCACAGTATAACCTTTGTTGTCATCTCCAAAAGTAATACTTGGGCCAGCTCTTTCCTTGAACTCAGTGAGTAGGGTAGAATCTCCAGTCATGTGCCTTGAGCAACCATTATCCAGATACCAAAGATTCTTTTTGTTTCCCTGATTGCTTGAAGAACTTGTTTCTGTTTCATCAGATTTGGCCATTAGGGCTAGATTGACATAGTTTGTTTCTGCATCTTCATCTAATCCATCTGTAGCCCAATCATTCTCCTGTGTGATGAAAGCCCTTTCCTTTTGTTTGAGCAACTCAAAGTATTTTAGTTTATAGTCAACAGGCTCAAACTTCTTCTTGTTAGAAACAAACTTTCTACACTCACTAGCAAAATGCCATGTCAAGCCACATTTGAATTTGGATTTATCCACCATGTTTCTATTTGGCTTGGCTGCTCCAAAATTCTTTTTGAATTTGATCTTGGCAAATCTTCTGGATAGGAATGCTAGATGTTCATCAATATCATCCATGTCATCTTGGCTCAAGTGATCTTCATTTTTAGCTACCAGCCCTTTACCCTTGCTTTCACAGACCTTTGATGTAGACTCAACATCTTCTACCTTCATCTTTTTCTCCTTCTCTAACTCAGCAACCAGTGCTATGGACCCTCCTTTCTTCCTTCCTTTCTCCATCCTCTCATCTTGCTCAATTTCAAGCTCATAAGTTTTTAGGATGCCATACAGTCTCTCCAAGGTGAACTCCTTGTAATCTTGAGAATTTTCAATGAGACAATCATTGGCTTCCACTCTTTTGGAAGAGATCTAAGGAACTTGAGGTTAGATTATTTTGTTTGATAGACTCTTCCATGTGGAAATGCTCATATTGCTTAATCAGTAGTTGTACCTTGTTCTCCCTTACTTGCTCAGTACCATCACAAATAATCTGGATTGTGTCCCAAACCTCTTTGGTTGTTTTACAGTTAATGCTGTTATCAAACATATCACCATCAACTCCATTGAACAATATGTTCATGGCCTTTTTATCTTTCCTGACTTGCTCAATATCAGGGTCTGACCATTCATGCCTAGGTTTGGGAACAAATGGTTTATTTCCAGTTGCAGCTCTCATTGGTACATGAGGACCTCTCTCTATGCAATCCACATACGCCTCATCTTGAGAAAGAAGATGGAGGTGCATCTTCACCTTCCAGTGGTGATAATTGTCTGTCCAGAAATGGAATTTTGACTCTAATATCCTTCTTGTTCATCTTGCTATTTGTTGTGATCTTTATACTCTTCATACTTCAAGAGTTGCTCTGATACCAATTGTTATTCCCTAACAATACAACAAGAATTACAGAAGGGGGTTGAATGTAATTCTGGCTACTTTTTCAGATTTTAAAACACTTCTAACTTGATAAATATAACAGTGTTTAATTAGCAGTTGTTTGGAATAAAAAGATGTTAGAAATCAAAATACTAAGTAATAAAAACAAAGGCTTTTAAAACTTTCTGGTAGATTTGAAAGTATCCACCAGATATATATATATATATATATATATATATATCAAATGAAAACCCTGTGAAGGTTGAATAACTCACAGCTACTTACAAGTTTGAACAACTAAACTACAGAGAAATGCTTACAAGATATAGCTTGATATGTTTCTCTAAAAATGTATCTACTTAGTTAATTATTCTACTTGCTACACTTGGTTTATATATCACCAAGTTTACATGATAATAAGACAAGATAATAAAACAAAGCATATCTAGTCTAAATTCATGCTGCTTCATTACTCTATTCCAGCATCTTTGAATATCTTCATAATTACATGGAAATGGTAATGCTTCTTTATTCTCAAATTCCTGCTTAACAGGATGCCACATTCCTTTTGCAAACACCCGACGCATGTGACTGTGTTGTCACTGTCAACAGCTATTTGAATTTGAACATCCGTCGGGTCTATGCTCGTCATCCGTCGGGAAGCTTTGTTGATCATCCGTCGGGTGTCTTGTAGATTATCTGTCAGATGTCTATTTGTCACTTGACTCCATTTCACTTATATAGAATTACAAGACATCTCATATTTACAATTAATCAACCTATTATGCATATCAATCTAGTAGTCAACATGACTTACAAATCCCTAAGCAATCTACTTGGCTTATACATGTTGTTTGCAGAAATGTGCTACAGTTCTTATTATTACATAAGCTACTCACTCGATGGATGTTAATCTGTCATCCGTCGGGACTGTAAAGTTTATCCATCGGGACTATATTAGATCATCCTTCGAGTGCTACAAAATTCACTAAGTTAAATCTTCTAAGGTGATTTGTTTATCTTATCATCAAGTTCACAACATATTCCTAACAGAGTTACTTGTATCAGGCTTGCTTAAAAGTTTGTATAATTTAGATAGTATCTCTGCAGTTTAGAAAATCTCAAATAAAATGTATTAGAATTTAAAATATGTAAACTTACTTTTATGAAGTATGTGACTTGTACTAGAACAAGATTTAATTAGAATGAAAGTGTTTGACTAGATTGTGTTAGGGATTCAAAAATGTAAACTGGCGCCAAATCACGCAAAATGTATTAGATTCCGGTATGTATAACTATAAGCTTCGACCTTTGTAAACATGAACTTGACCTTTGTATTAGATTCTGGTATGTCAGGATTCAAAAATGTATTTAGACTCCGGTATGATTAAACAATGATTAAAAGAAAAGGAAAATATATATTTAATTAAATATATTAGATGAGTTTTGAATCACATAAAGTTGTTTGTTTTATATGGCTAGCAAAGAAACACAACCTACTTGCAATATCATCAATCCATGTGACATACAACATCCACCATCCATTTTCCTCAAATCTCAACCATTCAATCCACCTAACTTTTCCTATAAATAAACCCCCACCCTAACCCATTTTCTCCAAGCTAAAGAGCCACAAAGTTACTAGAATTTTTTTAAGAAGTATCATCTCTTCATCTCTTTCAAATTTAAACACATACTTCTTCTCAAAAACCTTATCTTTCTTCTATATACTTATATATATACAAGGTTTTTGATATACAAGCTTAGCTTCACCCAACCAAGCTTCATCCCACCAAGTGAGCTCATCCAATAACACTCCCCGTCCTCCCGAAGGGCTGCCCAAGTTCGACCAAAGTGCCAAAATTCGGCCGAACCTCCGACGAATTTTTTCGACGAACTTTTCCGACCGTTTACCAAAAGTGGTAATTTTTAGCTTCCTTTTTGGGTTTCTTTTATTTTGATCCTTGTACTTAATTTCTCTACTTCATCTCAAGCTCTAATACTAGATCTCCTATAAAAAAGGTTCTCAAAAAAAAGAGAACAAAGATTCGAACTCGGAATTCGAATAAGTACTTGATCTTCAAAAAGAAGCTTTAAAAGAAGAAGATCTATAAAATACGAGTACTTAAATCTCTATAACTCCTCACGAGTGAGATTTCATAAATCTCTATAACTCCTCATGAGTGAGATTTCATATTTGATAAACCTCACGAGTTGGCCAATTACTTGCACTTTATTTATCTCGATCTTAGCCAACATATTTCGTGAATATAGAAATAATTACAAAAGGTATCGTATAATCCCCACTAATATCTTCAGTGTTTCGTGGGATTATAAAACCCGATCAATAGTAAGCTTCATAATTTTGTCAAATATTAAAGACGAATTTAATCACACGAGTTGGCCAATTACTTGCGCTTTATTAATCTCGATCTTGGCCAACGCATAGTTCTTGTATATAATATCATTACGAAAAGTATTGTATAATCCCCACTAACATCTTTAGTGTTCCGTGGGATTATAAATCGATAAATAATAAACTTCGTAATCATACGTCTAAGCTTTAAAGGTGGATTTAATCACTCGAGTTGGCCAATTACTTGCACTTTATTTATCTCGATCTTGGCCAATGCATAGTTCGTGTATATAGAATCATTACAAAAAGTATCGTATAATCCGCAGTAACATCTTCAGTGTTCCATAGGATTATAAATCGATAAATATTAAACTTCGTAATCATCCACCTAAACTACAAAAGCACAAATCCAAAGCCAATTACTTGCACTTCTTTTATCTCGATCTTGGCTTATATAGAACCTATAAATTGTGCACGACGTTAAAAGTATACTTTAGCTCTATAATTGTCAAAATACAAGTATACTAAAATGCTTAAGCCTACGATCTTAAAAAGGATAAGTTACAATTCTGAGATTGTAACTAAAGTATTCTTCGATCTATAAATACATAAACGAAAGAAGAAGAATACTAAAGAAGTCATAAGCTATATTGCTTATATATAAGACTTCTTATATTACTTCGATAAACATATATTCTATAAAGACGGAGTAATCGAAAGTATACTTGACATATTATTATATATCTTAAGTCAAGTATACATAGTTGATATTTAATATTCTTATTTGAATATTACATTATCTTTTGGGCTAGTACCGTAACATACTAGTTCAACACATATTTTCTCTATACGTTTTGCTTTGTGGATTTTCTTATTAGTTTTGCAGTGAGGTGAAGTGACGTGAGGTGATTCTCGTTCTAAGACCCAAGTCCTATACGTACTAACGGGGAGTTAGTAGTATTTGCACTGTAAAGAAGAGGAAAGACCCAAGACCGGATCACTAAGATCCAAGACCGACAAAAGCTAAGGAAGCCAAGTCCACACAAGGGTTCTAAATCAACTTTGAAGGAATAGCGGGGAGTTATTGTCTAAGATAAATTGTGTAGGTATTAAATTTATTTTAAGGTGGTAACCCTTATTTTACGCACCAAGATGAATATTTGTAAGGGTGTAAAGGCTTCTCCGCCTACTAAAGGAGCGAGTTTATTATAAGGGAAAATCCCAAGTCCGGGAGAGGAGTTCGGGGACTGGACGTAGGGGTGAGCGAATCTATTAGAGGTTGCGCCATCGCGAGCCAGGATAAAATTATCGTGTGGTATTTTCTTCTCTTGCACTTTATTTTCCGCACATATAAACTGCATAACTACTCGGTAAAGTTTTAAAAAGGGATAAAATATTTTAAAATGCCATAATAATTTTTAAATTGATAATTAACCTATTCAATCCCCCTTCGAGCTTAATATAGCCCTCTTAGGGACCGTACAATTGGTATCATCGCGGTTCTTTTTAAAGTGTTTGTTAAGTGATTTGCAGATTTACAGGCACAATAAAAAGTGATCCTAAATAATGTATATTAATCCTGTTGGTTGTGTTAAAGGTCTGCTAAGCTCACGGCCTCATCTATTTGATGGAACCAACTTTGCAACATGGAAAACGAGGTTTCGCATCTATGCTAGATCTCAAGGAGTCAAAGTTTGGATGGCTATCGAAGATGGTGTTCGAGTTCCTACCAAAACTGTCGATGAGATCATCGTCGAAAAAAGGTTAGTGAATATAATATAGAGGAAGAAGTAACAATGAATATAGCCGCCAAGACGAAAATGGTTAATCTAGCCTTCACTACCATAAAGTTCTATAACTGTGTGGCCTATCTTGGCTCCTGACCCATTGTTAGAGGTAGCTTAATTATTCCTTCCATAGGGCATTCGACTTATGCGAAACCATATATCGGCATATCAGTTGGGGTTAATTTAGAATCATTGTAACCCATCCTTATGAAGGTATCATAGAGTAAGATATCCACCGATGCTCCATTATCTACAAGGACTCTTTTCACCGGACTGTTCCCTATTATGGGTGTTATGACTAGGGGATCATCATGGGGAAACATGACCCCTTCCAAGTAGAAATCATCAAGTACCATTGTTACTCATATCCTGGCCCTTTTCGGAGCTTCCCCCACTATATGCATGACTTCTCTAGCATAAGCTTTCCTTGAGTTTTTAGATGATCCAACAACAGTTGGTCCTCCAAAGATCGTGTTTATCATTGGCCCTCGAGGTTAAGGATTTCACCCCTGATCATCTTGATCTCTCCTACGATCATCAAAGTTCCTTCTTCCATTATTGTATTTCACTATGCCCCCAGTATACTTACTCAATCTCCCTTTTCGAATTAGGAATTCGATTTCATCCTTCAGTTGTTGGAACTCATCGGTGTCATGACTAGTGTCCTTGTAGAATCTACAATATTTGCTTTTATCTAGTTACAGGATAAGCCTTCAGGGGTTTAGGGCAACGAACATCCCTATATTTCTTGATTTCCATCAAGATCTTTCTCCTAGGAGCATTTAGCCTAGCATATTCGGTAAACTTTTGTACAGGCCCTCCCTTCTTCGGGGTTCAGTCTACATCTTTCTCAATTCTGGGATACTTGTCCTTGGCATTATATTATTGATCAATCTTTCATTTCTTTCCACCTGCAGGCTCGTTGTTTACTACCGTCTTCTTCATACTTTCCTACACCTCGATATACTTCCTGGTCCTATCTTGGAGCTATAACATGATTTCAGGGGGGTGCTTAGCTAAGGACATACTGAAGAACTCATCTCTAGTTCCCTGCTACCGTGCTATCATAGCTACTTTGTCATCAAGATCTGGGACCTTTAAGGCTTCTTTTGTGAAACAATTCAGATAGTCCCTTAAGGACTCCTTTTCTCCTTGCACAATGCTCATGAGAGATGCTGAACTTTTCTCATATACTCTACCACTGATAAATTTCTTGATGAAAGCTGGACTCAAATCCTTAAAAAATCTAATTGAGTTTCGAGGTAGACAGCTGTACCACCTTTGAGCCATACCCGACAGGATTTGAGGAAAGGACCGATACTTAATAACATCATTCATGGGCTGTAGCAACAAGGCATTAGAAAATGTCCTGACATTATTTGGCGGGTCGCCAGTACCATCATATGGTTTGATTGTGGGTATCTTAAACTTCCTTGAGATGTGGGCATTCATTATCCCTTCAATGAATGGTGGAGTTGGATCATCAGGATTTCCTAGTGGCTTTAGATCTCTAGGGTTAGCCTTGGGGAAATAGCCCTTCTTGGTATTGGACCATCCACGTCTATGATTGGAGGAAGATCTATTTACCTCACAATAGGTGAAGGCCTTGAAGTTAAGTGCACCTCCAGGTCGCGCTTCAGCCTTTGGATCTCAGCTTCATGAACCCTGATACTCTCTTGAACATCTTGGGGATTCGTCCCTTGAGTGCTTCTGGGTCGCTGATTGGTAATAGGCATTGGTTCTATACCAGCACACCATCTCCTTGGAGAGATCTCGTTGTTCGATGATTCAGAATCTCTATCAGAATAGGGTTCAGAAAACTCTCGACCTTCTAGGATAGGTGCCAAGCCACGTATATATTAAAGCGTCTGTCCTTGTGCTTCGCTTCGATTAGAACGTCCACTTCCTCCAACCTTGGGGTATAGAGGCATCCCGTAAGGGAGATTAGTGGCCATAATTGTTGAGTACTCATACCCAACAGGTTGAGAATTAACAGGTACATGTAGCTGCTAAAATTCAGGATTCGTCCCTTGAGAAGCCCGGGGACTCGTCCCTTGTGGCTGGACTTCAGATCCCCCCTGCTGAGATCCCTTCTTGAGTGGAGGCATAGGTTAAGTGTGGGGGTATCTCTACCACTGATGAGATTGTTTGGGTTGTCCCAGCCGGTGTTCCTTCAGGGGCGTTGTTTCTGCTCCGTGTGTTCACCATGGTTGTTGTTATGCTTTCTGACAGACGACACCAAATGTTATGGGTAAAAAACTAGGTTATATTTATTGCGATATTTATTACTAGGATTCGAGAGCTCAAGGCCTTTAATGGCTGCACTTGTGTTCCGTAGCTTAAATCTGCCTTCACAAGATGCCTACGTATCTGTGTGAGTTTAGAGAATCAATCCAAAACGTAGTTCTGAATGAAGGGGTGAGACCCCTTATATAGATATTGGATGTCCTTGAATTGGACTAGGGTTAAGAGACTTGATGAATAAGTCTCCATTTTAGAGTATTCCTTGTTGGTTTGGGTGCCTTGGAGGCTACTCAATGAAGAATTCTATCCTCTATGGGATATATTTAATGAGTTGTTATTTTACCCTATTTATTAATTATGAAATTAATAAATAATCAATGCCCCCAAATTTTCAAAAAGTGTAACCATAGCCAATTTCTTTTTGCTTTAGGTAACACTTTTTGGTCATTTTAACACTTTTTTTAGTGTTGCTGCAGGTCAAATATGGTATAGTGTTATATATATATTAATAAATATATATAATCAATGCTTACCTTATATATTAATTACGAAATTAATAAATAATCAATGCTTTGGACCTCATTAACTGGGCTTCGTTACTGGACCGTATCGGGTTTAATTAATACAACATTAATTATGCTTCTAGGCTAATTTCAGGCCCATATCAATAGTTCTGAAATTAAGTATATATATTTAAAATTTTATGTTGCAAGTACATTTGGATTATTATATCTGAAAAATTCAAAGGTGTGACCAATAGAAATTTTTATGTTGGTAAAAATGGGAAAAAAATGTTACAATAAATACAAGATTGTTAAGAAAGGAATGTTACAATAAGATATAAAGATGTTACTAAGAGATTGAAATGTTTTATCATTCATTGTTACAATAGTTAATATGATGTTGCAAAAATGTATATTGCAACATATTTTTCGGCGTTCCTAGACCTTTAAGGGTGTTGCAATAGAGCTGCGGTAACACCTGCATGATGTTATCATAGAATAGAAAATGTAACCACATGGTGTCTATTGTAACACTTTTTCCAATGTTACCAAAATTTCAAAAAATGTTACCTTATACCCCTATTGTAGCAGGGGCAAATCTAACACCCCCAAATTTTCAAAAAGTATAACCATAGCCAAAAAATTTTTACTTTAGGTAACACTTTTTGGTCATTTTAACATTTTTTTGTATTGCTACAGGTCAAATATGGTGTAGTGTTATTATGTATTAGTATATATATAATTATATATATTATAATTATCGGTTTCGGTTATATATATAATAATTATCGGTTCGGTTTAACTCCAAAACCGAAACCGAGCCATTAGTATCGGTTCGATTTTTTAGTTTTTCGATTTTAATTCGGCTCATTTTAAATCGATTTAATTTTTATCGGTTTTTATCGATTTTGGTTTCATTTCGATTTTTCTGCTCGACCCTAATATCAGTTATAAATAAAGATACTGATTGTGCTTAGTTTTATGTGAAAAGAATACCAGCATTGAGATGTTTCGCTTCCAAATACAACTTAGCTCCAAAGTAAACAACACTAACTTTGAAATTGATGAACCTTTGTACTTTAATATTCCCACTTTACATCCTTTCAGTTACAAACATATAACGATTTCTCTAGTGTGTGCCCATGGGCATATTCTACGAAAGTGTAATTGATGAATTGTAAAAATATTATTGATGGAGATTTTTGTGCATACAGGGGGTCCATCATTATTAATGAGCTCTCCACCAATATTTTATGGACACCTCATCAAATACTAATTCTTAGCATGTGCCCATGTGCACACACTAGAAAAATCCAACAGATAAATTATTAAAAAACATATACTCCTAAAGGGCATTTCTACCTCCAACCAAACCATTATCAATTTGTTCTTAATTAGAATAGGGCAGCCAAAATGCATGCATGGAGTTAGGAGATCAATTTCATTTTCGGGTCGGGTTTGGATTTAAGGCATACCGTTTCGAACCCGATCCGAAAATCTGAAATCCATTTCGTTCCGCCCCGAATCCGAACCTGATCCATAACCCGTGTTAATATATAAATTATATTTTACATTTTATAAGTAGTAATATAATATATTACTAATATTAGTACTAAAAAATTATATTTTTTTCAACTAGTGTATTAAAGTCGTTAAACATGTTTTCAGCAGCATGTTCAATACAAGTATACTAAAGGTCAAGATTGTTACATTATTTCACCAACAATTTTATTCATAGAAGTATTATCCATTGTCTTCTTTGAACCCTCTGTTGGTCGTTAAATACGCGCTAATAATACACTCAAGTATACGAGTTCGCAAATAGTATAGAATCTTTTCTAGTTCGTTCCCACAGAGACTGTATTGGTTAACTAATTAATTCACGCACTTAAGCAACAATGTATGGTTATTATTCAATGCTAAGACGATAACAAAGTGAGGTTGGTTATAACTAAGAATTAAACTAATAATTATAACTACGAGAATAAGATTGATTGAAGTAATAAGTATGACAAACATGGGATTCTAACTTTATTAAATACGTCATTCAATAGCCTCATTGTTCTTAACCTTAGCATGCAATGGTGATGACACTAATCAGATAACACGAACTTGATAAATGCCAACTTTCGTTGCGTGAGTACCATGCTACCAGACATCCACAAAAGAGATAGAAGCTGAATAGACACCAATCACTACACCATATATGGCCTATAGCAACGCCCCTTTTCAAGAATGTTACCTAATATGTTACCCTAGATATGGTACTCATAAGCTAATTTAACATTGTATATTTTGTGTTACCTTAGCCAAAAATGTGATGTTGCATTAGGTAAAAAGTGTTCCAACTTGTAACATTTTTGTCAAAGTGTTACCTTAGAGTATTAAAACATAAATATAATATTTTTTAAAATTAAATATTAATTTTATAAGCATATTTAAGGTGACATACAAATTTAATAAATAAGATACTTGTGAATATAAGAAATATTTAATAAAATTTTAAATAGGAACTTTTAAAAGTATTAAATTTAAAAACTTAAAAATTGAATTTTAAAAATAATAAAAATTAAAAATAGTTTACATTCCTCTGTTTTAAGATGAGCACTAATATAGAAGTTTTAAAAATAAAAAGTATATATATATATACGAATTTTTAAAAGTAAACAAATAGAAATAAGTAATTAAATTTTTTTTCTAACTAAATTTTTATTTATTAAAAAATAAAACAATAAATATTTTATGAAACTTTTGAACATCAAAATTTTAATAAAGCTGGGCAAAATTTTAACAAAGGCCCCCAAAATTTGGGTAAAATGCCGCCCAAATTTTCAATAACCCTAAAAGTCACCCACTCCTCTCCCAGACAATCTCTCTGGTTCAATACCCGGCCGCCCAAATTTCCAATACCCTCAGCTCTCTCATATATCAATTATTAGCTTTCAAAATCTCTTCAATTCAATCCCACTACACTTCCTATCTCTCCTCAATACACCTTCTTTCCCATTAGACCCTCTTCTTAAACATCTTCTGTATCCGTCTTCTCCACCTCTGGTCACTACCCACAAGTCAAAATTTGTTAAATCAGCTCAAATTACCCATGTCAAGAAAAGTGATAAAGTTTGAAATTTGAAGAATTTGAGGGTGCCCATTTTGCGAAAAGTGGTTCTGTTGTTACCCATTTTCTTGAAAAGACAAAGATTGAAGCTTTAGAGCTGGTTGATGATGAATTGCTTGATTTTTTTCCTAAGAGAAGTATGTTTGTTTTGTATGAGATTCTTGAACAGCCTTTATCTAGTTTGAATGCTTATTTTGAGAGTATTAAATTTGAGTTGATTGATATCGATTTTATTGGTGTGTTGAAAGGGTTGGATGTTACCGGAAATTGGGAAAAAGCTATTTGTTTGTTTGAATGGAATTTGTTGAATTTTGGTGTTAAGAATGATAGGTTAGATTATCAGTCTATTGAATTAATGGTTAGGATTTCTTTTTATATTCTCTCCAGGTGACCTTTGTTTTGTGCATCAAATTATCCTCACATTTTCACTCACATGTTTTCTATAAACTTACAGGAACCAGCTGATTGCACATCTTTAGGTGTCTCCAAAGCTCTGTTTCCTTCAATGCCTGATCTGGTACTTTTTAGGCTTAAATCTATGTAGTATATTAATGTTACAACAGCATTACCCTAATAAATTAATCTTTGAACAACTAAAGGTAACTGCGGGTCATTTTGTTCTTCAAATTTTTGGTTGATAAATAATTAGCTCCCTTCTAATTTCTGGTGCAGGTTATCAGTGGCATCAATATGGGCAATAATTGCGGTCATCGCATGTTAGTATAGTTCTTTCTATGTTCTTGCTCCTTGTCTTTTCTATTTATAATATTCTTATAAGTTGTTACTTAAGATTTAAAAACCTCATTAGAACAAATTATCACTCTCATTACTCGTACCCAGGACAATATGTTTTGTAATTATATTGGCATCTTCCTTTCGTTACCGGTCATCTGCATGCACAATAGATAAGTCATGGTTTTCATAGTTGTTCTGGGTTTTTTCCTACCTGGCGAGCTGGGTATGTGGTTTTATGGAACAGGGGAGGGTTTGTCGTCAAGTTTGAGGGTAGTTTTTAGGTTGAGGTCAAACTGGTGGGAGCTCCAGAGTGTAAGCATGATGTTAAATAGCTAGTTTTTTTGCTGTAGCTGATTGTAGAAAGAAGTTATGTTGGAGTTTTAAGTTTTTTACTTGCTATGGCATTGCAACTTAGATTTATGGTTTATGTGTTTATGATATTATCTTGATTGTGCGTGCTATCGTAATGTTAATTAGCTAGTTATTGGATGTAGTTGATTGTCCAAAGTGAAATTATGCGGGAGTTGCAAGTCATTTACTTTATGATATTGTAATTGATTCATTATGTATTTCTGTTTATTTTTTCATGTTAGTCTAATGTTCATTAGCTAATTATTTATTGTAGTTGATTGTAGAAAGTGAAATTAGGTGGCGATGGGAGATGCGTTCTGAGTTCTGATTTTATTTGAGGAGTCCGTCTTTGCTGATTTTTTATTTATGCATGGCGATTCACCATGGCACTTCTCATAAATGTAACATTTGTTAAGTAGTAAAATTGTATGTGCATCTTATTAGAAAATATACTGACTTATTTCTTTAATTGTTATGCTTATTGACAAGGGCTTACTTTAAAAAATATTTAGCTTCCGCCTGGAAGAATTCAGGTTAGACAATCTATGGTTAAAGTGGAGGTTGATCCTGACTTTAAAGGTGCAACGTCCGTAAACTCATTAGAAGTGGTGAACATAAGGTGTATATCCCATTAAGCAAGGAATAGGAAAGCATGCAGCATCAGCATGTATCAACAACCTCAAGATGCAGCCTGCAGCCTACAGGTAGCTTAATACAACTGTACTCTTCAGTACTATGGAATTTTAGTCAAGTTTTGGGATCTTACACTTCCTATGGATATGTTTAATTTATTTTTAATGTTAATTTAATTTGATTTTATTGATGGGTATTTCAAGTAGATCAATAAAGTAAATTTTTGATATCAAGAGGACAATTTAGAGATTGGAAAAAAATGATTTTATATTCCTTTGGTTGGAAGTTGAATCCAATGACCCAGTTTCAATTCACTGAACATATTTTAAGGAGGCTTGGATTGAAAATCAGTTAGATATCAGTCTAAATCTATTCATATGATTATTAGTATTTACATAGTAGATATAGATAGCCTCACTGCCTAGTTTTGGCCGTCACTATCATTTTGACCTTTTTGAACTTTTTTTACTGGAATAACATGCCATTTTATAAAATGTTAATTTTCCGTAAGTCAATCCATTTGTAGTGTATCTATTTGCAGGGGCTGATTATAAAGTGTATTTTAGGTGATTGATGGCTTCTCTTTTATCACTGCCTTTCCCTAGGTTATGCATTAATGCTCTGTTCATCGCCACAGACTTATATTTATCCAGTCTAACTGCCTAAATTTAATCTTGTACCTAGAATTTTACGATTTAATGGTACTTGTCTGATTTTAGTTATCTGCTTTTTATTGTTTAAGTTTTATAGGAATTTGGCCACCTGCACCACCATTCTTGGGGGTTCAATCCTTTGGTCAAACACCATGACCATTTACCATTTAATATATATGTTTGCTTCAGTTTCTAGCGCACACTTTTGTATTACCTCAGTCAGAAAGTACTGAGAGAGAAATTGATATTTCTTGTAAATTTATGTTTCAATTTTCTTATATCTTTTGATTCTTAGGTGGTGTCATGACATTGGACGGGAGTAGGCTACAAACAAGCCACTCTTGAAGATTGTTTTTCAGGTAAAATAATATTAAAAGCTCTAGTTTTATGTTTCAAATGCATCTGAGGCCAGGGTAACTTATAACAACTTTAATGTTTGTCATACGTGATAAAACAAGGGTGAGGTTCCACTCTTGTCATATTTCTCAGGTTATTTTATTGTGCATATCTTTATTTTCTTGTTAATTTTATCAAAAATGTCGAACACCGCTCTTGGTCAGGTCATTCGATGCAAAGGTAGTGTTATTACATATATTTACGGATTATTATGTTAATAGTCAGTAAAAATAAGAAGCCTTATTTAAATTGTTCTTCTTTCGGTCTTTTACTGTATTAGGGATTTGTCCTTCAATAGATTATATGGGGACATACCATTTCGATAAAGCTAAAGGAACTGAAATTCCCATATGCTTATAAGCTTAATTACAGAGCATATCTTCATGAGCTCTTTCTCTAATTTAGAATCAGCTGTTAATTGTACTTACATTGATAATGTAAATAAAATGAAAATGAGGTGGACAAGCTACTTCTTGTGGACAGACTAGAGAAGAATCTATATGTTTGATATGGTAGCATTGTTCATATAACATTCCTGTAATATTTCAGATGGTGGTAGCATTGTTGATTTTTGCCGTTTATTAACTAAGTTATTGGCTATGTTTACTGGTTTGATTTATTTCTTGCAAATAACTTAGTTAATATTTCAAGAAACAAAGAAGACTTACAAGAGAAAGCTTCACGTGTATAAAAAGGGAAACGCCCGGATGGTGGAGTCGAGGAGAAAGTGAAGCAAATTTAAGCATTAACTTCTAGTAGTACTTTTTAAAATTTATAATCTTGGGTTGTTGTTAAAGTTAGTTTTGACGTTTAATTTGGTTGTATATTTGGATGTTTAATGTTTGGGTTGGATGCATTATTTTGCAGTTATGAAATTGTATAATTGGGATTCTTCAGTTTACAGAATAAACATTTCAATTTGTATGTGCTAAAGTGTTACAATAGCCTCCGAAACTGTTACCATACTATGTTTAAAATGTTTTATTATGCTAGTTATAATGTTATAACAGCTTCTCAAAGTGTTACATTAGGTTCTATGGGCCCACTTGCCACGTCATCAAGACAACTCAGCACTGTGGGCCCCACACTTACCATGTCAGCTAATGGGTCCCACCTTTTAAAAACATTTTAAAACTCTAAGATAACATAAAAAACAAGTTACAACTGGTCTCTCGTTCTGTTGCATTAACAAGCTAAGGCAACATATAAATAAGTTAAAACACGATGTTGCCTTAGGCACCAAAGATGTTACCTTAGACCCCTAAGGCAACATGGAAAAACCTATCTTTAAGAAAATGTTACCTTAGCTTAAAAGTGGGGCAAGAGCAACATATTTACCCCCTAATGCAACATTTTTTTGGTGTTACAGTAGGCATTTTATGGTGTAGTGAATTATATTGAGACCCTATATGTCTATAGAATTTGACAACATAACGGTTTAAGCACAAGTTATTTATCTTGATTACATAGGGCAAGTAAGATGGTTCAAATTACCTACAAATCATGCATGACAATACACGAACCTATGCTAGCATGGCAAGTTCTAAATCCTTAAGTTCACTTTCGTTTCATTAAAAATTAACACACTATCTTATAAGTTCGGGACGCTCACAAGACGAATACACACAACCAATACTAGAAAATCATACAATCACCACATACTAAGTCATCAAACAATTTAACTAAAGAAATCCATAAATAAATCCACTAGAACCCCACGATAACGACTAGCCCATAAATCAGACTCATCATCAACGTGGGTTCTGATGAAAGCATGATATATAAAATGTAGTCTTTATAACGAATAAATAAACCAAGTACAAACAAGAGTATAGGTTCAACAAAACAAGAAACAAGCATCCAAAATTAGATCGTCTTCGCCTTTGTTGAATTGTGTTATAGGTCTTTTGTCGTCTTCTCCTTGTGCTCTAGTAAGTCTCCTTATTAAAAAACGATCTTGAGTTATCAATATATAGCAGTCCAATCAACTAAGGAGTCCATAAAATAGAATTGCAATAGAATCAGGATTTTATTATCCCGACACGGCGCGGCCGCGCGCTTCATTAGCACGGGTGCGCTGGCTTTCTGTACTTCGGTGCGGCCGCGCGCTTGTTTAGCGCGGCCGCGCTGGACTTCTGCCAGAAATAACTTCTTCTTTTTTTCTTTGTCCTGCAGCTTCGAGCCGGCTTCAACGAGCTTTTATTCCAGCACCACCTAGACACCATATTAGCACCAAAACAATGCTAATTCACCTGATTCACAAATTAATGCCTGAAATGTAAAAACACGTTAAAACACTTAACAACTTGAGTACAAATACACCAATACAAAGCTTATTAGGGCATTATAAAGTGTCATAAATGTCACTCAACATACCCCCAAACTTGAATCGATGCTTGTCCTCAAGCATAAACAGACTCAAAAACAAGAAATAAAAATGCATGAATGCAACTAATATGAATGCAATGATCCCCATAGAATATGTGACGCCCTCAATCTCGGGGTGAGGAAATGAGGACCCACACACCTTTATTCTGATAATTAAATATGCATAAACCCCGATTAACTACTAACAGGATCAAACAGGATAAAGTATGAGACAAGATTACGACTACCAATCATAAAATATAACTTACAGCCCCAAAATATTATTAAATAAACATAATCAATTCCGGCTGGGAACTGACAGATAACCCATTGTATCTTTACAGATTTCCTTCTAAGCGCTTGCTCACTCAAAAATACCACTACCTGCTCTGGCAACCAGAAGCCCTCAACACGATAGGGACCACCAGGTACGCTCTTACGAGCAGTGCATCTAAGCCTGGCCATCTTCTTGCTTAACTGCCATGGTTAGATTAAAACAAAACATATGAGTATAAAACTCAGTAAGTAACTATAAAGCAGTTCTACGATATGAAATCCACAATATACTTTACCAATCTCAGGGCATTCTACTTTATTTGATCTAGGTGGCAGATTTCCATCTTTTGGGTTAAGGAAGGGTTATGAAGGAAAAATGTAAGGCTTTCAAGGAACAAGGCTCAACGCAGGGTGAAAGCCGACATTTATCACAAATCATTAAAGGATCAGATTAGACCTTTCAGGAAGAGGAAAGCAACAGTATTTGACTATATGGAATCAATCATATGATCAACAGATTAAAATCAGGGTTCTCGAGCTTTAAGCTTCACATTAACACAATCAACTCTTTTTAAAACAATATAAACCATTTTCATTTTCAAGAATCAATTTACTGAACAGAAAGTTTGAGTTCTCTTTTAAATAATCCATTAGAACCCTTGATTGGATCACTTTATCTTTCATTTGATTATAATACGAGTGATCTGCCCGTACCGATCTCCATCCGGTCTTTAAGGTACCAATCGGCATAATTCCAGCCTTAAGTTGGACTAGCCCCGCTAGCCTCTTACCATGACTGGACTAGTCCCACTAGCCTCTTACGTCCCAATCCAATCCATCAGGAATTTGTTTGGAAAACCTTGAGTTTGGAAAAAGATAGGTTTTCTAGATTCATTTTATCATTACCAAGAATATGAAATCATTCGGACTCTTTCGAGTCGATGCTCATTCTTAAGTCAAATTCCAAGAAAACAAAGTTTAGGGAGTGATTCAAGGATAATCAAGGAACAACTCTTAAGGTTTTTGAATCAAGGATAACAGGGTACTTAAATTAGAAGGATCAATATCTGTTTCAGGGATCAGTAGGGAAATATGGTGATCAAGAAATAAGGTATCATTACAAGGGGTTCGCAAAGGTAATCATAGGGTTTATAACAGTTCATGGCCTAACAAATAACTTGAACAGAAAAGACAGGTTACCAACGGGTTGAATCAGTAAGCTTATAAATAACAGTTTATCAAGATCAAAACGGGATATCTCAAATCATTAACAGTTCCATACTCTACATGGTATGAACAATAAACTCTCTATAACTACTTTCACAAGTCAATAGAGTTACTTGCCTGAATTTGCTTTCCTGAAGGTTGAATTACTGCCACCTAGTATACCCTTTCCTTTCCTAGCCTGAATGCCCTCACGCTCCGAATCTACAATAAAACCAAAATCTTAATCAGTTCTCAACTCTCGTTCTCGGAACGATCACTCAATACGATTGCTCGATTATACTCTTGACTCAATATACGAGTATAGCTTATACACATAAGCACATAGCACATCACACATCATATACTTTAACCTTAACCTTAACCTTTACACCTTATATATATACTCAACAATCGACTTAAATCATACTAGTATAGCTTTTACGAGTACATGATTTATTCATGACTAAATCTTTTGCGACCATAACTGTCACTTAGAGCTCTTTGACAACAAACCACTTTATTTCCTTTTCTTTTATCCTTTAATTCAAACCACAACAACCACAAATAAGTCACCTATCTCCTAGAATTTGACATGCAATTACTTAGCAAGGTATTGGAACCAATTTATCCACTTTTCTACTTGTATTCCATTCGTCCATACACATAAAACACAATCACATATACTCAAGTTCATTTTCATATAATCAAACACAATAAACTCCTTTGGTAAGCATATTACAAGCTTCATTCTTTTAGTCCAAAATTCGAATCATATTCATTTAAGAATCAACTTCGATCACAAGCATATTCCATTCAATTTCATGCAACCAAGTTCTTATTAGTAATTAGCATATTTCTCACAAAAGTCCACTTAATTCTCTTTTAATTATATGACCCATTCGGGGTTTTCAATAAATCACCCATGCAAGGGTCAATTTTTGACATGCAAAGTTGTATGTCACATTTCCCACTTGTTTTAAACCTTAACTTAGTCATTCAATTCATTTTCATCAAGATTTCTAAAGCACAAAACCAAACATCACCCAATGACTCAAACCTTAATCAAATTATTCAATCAATATGCATGTATTCACTTAATCATCAAATCAATCTCTTCTAAACCCATTTTTCATTCGACTAAATCAAGTTTTACAATCTCAAGGATCAAACAATGACATGCATTACTTGTTCTTCTTTAAAACTAACATGCAACAACTTTCTATACTAAATAGGCTTAGTTTACACTAAGATCAAGCCATCAAATCTAATTCCCCTTTTTAATTAGCACAAAGCCGAATTATAAACCCAACATGCAACCTTAAATTTTGATTTCCTAAACATCAAATGACTTACACACACATCAATAATCAAAATAATCCATTTTCAATCACATACTAAATTTTCAAAGAAAATACCAAAAACCCTTTTTGATCTTTCAAGAACCAAACATGCAAGGGCTTAAAAATCAAATTAACACATCACTAAAACTCCACCGGCTCTCCTTGGATCATAGCCGGTGGTGGTCAAACTTAAGAGAGCCCGCAACGGGTCTCCTCTCGAGTTTTAAACCACAAAATCTCCTTGAATTTACTTTTATGATCTTGTATCAAGAAATCAATTTCCTTGTACACTACCATAGAGATGATCACCAAAACACTTACACAAATACTCACATGCAAATGGAATTTGAGAAGTATACCGAGAATAGAAACTATAGAGAATAATATCTTTGAGTTTGAGTGAAGATTGGGTGTTGCATGCAAGAGAGAGAGAAGAGAGATGGAGGGAGCCGAGAGAGAGAGGGAGTAGCCGAGAGGGAGTGAAAAAGAAAGAGAGAAGGGGAGAACGGGGTGCACGGGAAAGAAAAGAAAAAGGGGGGAGATGAGTTTATAAACAATCAATGGCAAGGGCAATTTAGTAATCTACTAAATCCCTTTTATGCTTATTTGATCATTTGTTTTTACTCAAATACAATAAAAATCAAATATAAAATATATTTCTCTCGGAAAGTCGAAAATTATTACAAATGACAATTTTAATACGTAGATCTCGAAATTAGCTTTCCAACCATTACTCATAATAAACTTTTGAGTGAATGGTTGATTTTATATGAATTTCGCAAGCTCGCCTTAATAATAACATTTTCCACATAAAATTGATTTAAAATGCAATGACCACGAAATAAATCCATTCATCATTTTTAAAAAGTCTCTAGGACTATTATGATGATAACAAAACAAATCCCATGTTTTTATCTTACTCGGATAATTTTATAAAAATGCGCGAAGGTTAAATAAACCTTTATTTATATCACATAATTCATTTAAATTCATAAAAATGTCACGGAGCACATAGTCATGCACACAGACAAGAAATCACACATATACGAACACATAACAACTCAGGTCTGATCAGATAATTCATCCTTCTTTAATCTTTACCCTTTACTACGCGTACCGGGTCACGTTCAACCTGACGGCCCGACGCTCAGCGTTTCGATTACGCTTCTCATTAACATTATCGACCGACACGTCACTTAGGACGAAATACTTTATTTAAACATTTATTTCACTCAATCACACATATTCCACATTTTATATTCTTTAAATCCTTATTAGGACGGGTTCCGTTCTACCTGACGGCCCGATACCACAGCTTAACTCTTAAGCTAACTCTTTAAATTGGAACGTTTTTACTTACGCTCCTATATTCTAATATATAGTAAAGACAATTAATCAACACTTAATCACATAATTATAATCACATCACATAAAACATACTTTATTGACTTAATTACGTCGAAAAATTCTTAGTCGTCACAATCTACCCTCCTTAAAAGGATTCTGTCCCCAGAATCTAGTCTAAGCAAATAGATGGGGATACTTTTTCTTTCATTTCGCTTTCTAATTCCCAGGTCGATTCTTCGACTAGCGGATTTCGCCACAATACTCTAACTAGAGGTACAATTTTATTTCTGTGTGTCCTCTCTTTTCGATCCAAAATTCGAACTGGTTGTTCCACATAAGACAAATCTGGTTGGATTTCTACTGGTTCCAATTCAATCACATGACTCGCATCCGCATTATACTTCTTTAGAAGAGATATATGAAATACATTATGCAGATGTTGCATTTGTGGAGGTAGCGCCAACTCATATGCCACCTTCCCAACTCATCGCAGTACTTTAAATGGTCCAATATACCTAGGACTCAACTTCCCTTTCTTTCCGAATCGGGTTACACCCTTCCAAGGAGATATCTTTAATAAGACTTTATATCCAGATTCGAATTGCACATCTTTTCGTTCTTGATTTGCGTACTTTGCTTGTCGGTCTTGAGCTGCAATTAATCTCTTCCGAATCATTTCTACCTTTTCCTTCGTTTGTTGAACTAGCTCTGGGCCAATTAATTTGCGCTCACCAACTTCATCCCAATACGTAGGGGACCTACATTTTCTTCCATACAACGCTTCATAAGGCGGCATGCCAATACTCGCGTGATAACTGTTGTTGTAGGAAAACTCAATCAACGGCAAATGATCGTCTCAATTTCCTTTGAAATCTATTGCACAGGTTCGCAACATATCTTCAATTGTCTGAATTGTCCTTTCACTTTGTCCGTCTGCGGATGATATGTCGTACTCATTTTCAGCTTAGTTCCCAAATGATCATGGAATTATCTCCAAAATCTCGAGTTGAACCTTGGATCTCTATCTGATACGATAGATACAGGAACTCTATGACGCATCACAATCTCATCCAAATACAATTTGACCAACTTTTCCAACGAAAACCTTTCATTTTTGGCAAGAAATGTGCTGACTTTGTTAACCGATCGATTACCACCCAAATCGCATCATGATTTGACTTGGTTTTAGGTAATCCTACCACGAAATCCATTGCTATATGCTCCCATTTCCATTCTGGTATATCCAAGGGCTGAAGCAATCCGCTTGGCCTCTGATATTCCGCCTTGACTCTTTGGCACGTATAACACTTACTTATCCATTCCGCAATTTTCTTCTTCATGTTTGGCCACCAATAACTTTCTTTTAAATCCTGGTACATTTTCGTACTTCTAGGGTGAATGGAAAATCTCGAGGTATGCGCTTCTTGCAAAATCCCGTGCCTTAGTTCCACGACATTAGGTATCCAAATACGTGAGTTAACACGGTATATTCCTTTTCCATCCTTTTGAGCTTTAATTTCTTCCCCCGTCAACTTATCCTTTTCGCGATTCATTACTTGCTCTTGATAGCATCGAATCTTTTCCAAAATTTTGGGTTGAAATGATATCGCATATATAGCATCATCTCCAAATTCTGGAGTCTACACCTCTATTTCCATCTTTTCAAAATCCTTGATCAATTCGTCCGATGACATTAACATATTCAACCTTTCCTTGCGACTTAGAGCATCTGCTACCACATTTGCCTTTCCAGGATGATAGTTTATCGCACAATCATAATCTTTGATCAATTCCAACTACCTTCTTTGTCTCATATTCAATTCCTTCTGAGTAAAGATATACTTTAAACTCTTATAATCTGTATAAATCTCACATTTTTTTCTGTATAAATAATGCCTCCAAATCTTAAGGGCAAACACAATAACTGCCAATTCCAAATCATGTGTTGGATACTTCTGCTCGTGCGGCTTAAGTTGCCTTGACACGTATGCTATTACCTTCCCATGTTGCATTAACACACATCCAAGTCCTTTATACGAAGCATCACTGAATATCATAAATTCCCCTTTTTCATCTGGTAATACCAACACTGGGGCGGTTACCAACCTTTTCTTTAACTCTTGAAAACTTTCCTCGCACTTTTCCGTCCATACAAACTTCTCGTTCTTTCTTGTCAACTTCGTTAACGGAACAGCAATCTTAGAGAAATCTTGAACAAACCTCCTGTAATATCCGGCTAATCCCAGAAAACTTCTGACTTTCGTAGGAGTCTTGGGTCTTTCCCAATTCATTACAGCTTCTATCTTGGCTGGGTTCACTTTGATTCCTTCTTTATTAACTACATGACCAAGAAATTGCACTTCTTTTAGCCAAAATTCACACTTCAAAAACTTAGCGTACAGCTTCTCTTTCCTCAGAGTTTCCAAGGAAATTCTCAAATGCTCCTTATGATCTTCTTCCGTCTTGGAGTAAATCAGTATATCGTCAATAAACACAATAACGAACTTATCCAAATATTGCTTGAACACTATGTTCATAAGATCTATAAATACGGCTGGCACATTCATCAAGCCAGATGCCATTACCAAAAACTCATAGTGCCCATATCTCGTTCGAAACACAGTCTTGGGTATATCTTCTGCTTTAATCTTTAATTGATGATACCCAGATCTTAAATCAATCTTTGAGAAACATGAAGCTCCTTTTAGCTGATCAAACAAGTCATCGATCCGTGGTAGAGGATATTTATTCTTAATCATCAATTTATTCAATTCACGATAATCAATGCACAACCTCATACTTCCATCCTTTTTCTTTACAAATAACACTGGTGCGCCCCACGGGGATACACTCGGTCGGATTACTCTTTTGTCCAACAATTCTTGCAACTGAGCTACCAATTCCTTCATCTCGACTGGCTCCATGCGATAGGGAGCTTTCGATATTGGTTCCGTTCCAGGAGCCAAATCAATCGTAAACTCGATCTCTCTGTCTGGAGGTAGTCCAGGGAATTCATCAGGAAATACATCTGGAAAATCTCTTACTATCAGAATATCCTCGATCCTTATATATTCTTTCTCCACATTTATGACATGAGCCAAATATACTTCGCATCCTTGACGTATTAATCTTCTCATCTCAATTGCCGTTGGGAGTTTCTTTTCTTGCCTCTTTCCTTTGAATACCACTTCTTCACCATCCTTGGTTCTTAACTTCACCTTCTTACTTTTACATTCTATTTGTGCTTCATGGTTTGACAACCAATCCATTCCTAGTATAACCTCAAATTCTCCTAACTTAAAGGGAATTAAGTCAGTAGAAAAGTGCCGACCTTCTATAGCCACATCACAATCAGGACAAACTTTGCTAGCAATAACTTTCTCTTGATTTGCTACCTCTATAATCAAATTAGGTTCTAGAGGGTACGCAACACAATTTAACTTATCAAGAATACTTTCAAAAATAAAAGATCTAGTTGCTCCAGAATCCATCAATACTTTTACTTCTACTGAGTTAATAACAAGCATACCTACTATCATGTCCACATCTTGCAGTACATCTTTCATTGTCATGTTAAAGGTTCTAGCTCTGGGTTGAGCTGATGGTGCTGGGAGAGACGGCGGTCCAGCAATCCTAAGAACATTGGCCTTCTGAACAGGCTCCTTGCAATTCCTGGCCATATGGCCCACCTTACCACACTTGAAACAAGCCAAGTCAGGCTTTCTTACTCCGCTAGGACACTCTGAAGAATAATGCCCCTTCTGGTTACACTTAAAACATGTCACATCCAACTTATTGCACCTTCCCGGGTGTCTTTTCCACAATTCTTGCACTCCTGAATCTGAGGTCTGTTATCCTTTCCCGGTTGTCTAGCTTTCTGGAAACGGTTCTTCTGAGCTCCATTACCGGGTTTAAACTTCTGAAACTTTTGGTTCTGACCTCCACCATTCTTTCCAAATTTTCCTCTAAACTTTGAACTCCCTTGCTCTTGATCCGAGCTTTCAAATTTCCTTTTTCTTCCTTCATTTTCTCTCATCGCAGCTTCACGCTCACCTTCCACTATCATTGCTTTTAAACTAAGGCAGCATAATTCTTGATCTCCAACAATGCTACTTGACTCCTAATCCACGGCTTAAGTCCTTGTTGGAACCTCTTAGCCTTCTTTGCCTCCGTATTCACATATTCAGGTACGAATCTAGACAACTCTGAGAACTTCACTTCATACTCCGCTACTGACATATCCTCTTGTCTAAGGTCCAGAAATTTCATTTCCAATTGATCTTACATATAGCTCGGCAAATACTTCTCCAGAAACATCTCAGTGAACTTCTCCCATGTTAAGTCCTTACCTTCCAACAACGCCTTCGAAGACTCCCACCAGAAACTTGCTTCATCTTTAAGGTAATAACTCGTATACTGAGCTTTCTTGTCGTCTTTAACTTCTGCTAACTCAAAAGCTTTTTCCATTTCTCTCAACCACGACTGAGCTTTGATCGGGTCTGGCAAACCTAAGAACTCTGGGGGATGAACAGATTGAAAGTTTTTGAAGTTTCCAACTTTAGAGGCCACAGGTTGTTGCAAAAGCTGAGCAAGTCTGCTCATCATGGTGGTTTCTGGGTTTACTTCTAGGTCTTGGGTTGGAATTTCTTCTTCTTGGTGATCTGGTGAGTTGGCCATTTCTTACAAACCTGATTGAGCAATTATTTAGCAATATGACAACATGGCATATATAACAACATTTTCTATAAAATCTCTTTTGTGGGTTTTAAGCTTTACCCAATTTGCACATACAATCCTATTACAACATAATTCTCATATCAGTGTTGTTTTATCATGGCACAAAATAGGGTTTTACGATCTATAAACATGGTTATACGAAAACATGGTTGTATAGAAACATGATATTTAGAACAGTTATGAGATATTTAGGGTACACAATGGAAAATAAGACAATATATTTATTTTAAACAAAGGGTACATCAAGGATAGTCTGGCTATCACAAGTTCTGAAATAAGGTACAATAATATAGCAGGGTTAAACAGAGGAAAAACTGGAAAATATCCCCCTATCTACCCCTAACTTCTAACAACTACTGCTACAACATAGTCCTGAAATACAACATGATATATGAAAAGGGGATCCCAGCATCTGACCAAGTATCCCAAAGCCTACCGGCGCTGAAAAACAACAACTACGGGCTCAACCAATAGTCCCGTCTAATCATCCAGAATCTCTCTCAACACAACCAACATCCAGCGAATGATCTTATGCAGCCTCTAGGCCTCAGCATCACTAGTGGATGGTCCCTCATCCAATCTCCTTCGGGCAACCTGCTCCACCATCTTTACCCGAACTCGCCACTCATCATCCATAACTGAAGCACTCTGCCTAGACTCTCGGGATAGCCTATCCACCAAAGCTCCCAACTCAGGAATACGGGAGTAAACAAAGTCTCGATCCTGGGCTAACTTGCCACCAACACTGACAGGTACAGTCTTAGGCATCTCAGACTCTGGCTCAGGGGCAGGGGTCTCTCAATCTGGCCTCAAGGGTGAAATCTGTATAGGGATCTCACTACTCTCAGAAGAGTCCTGCTCTGGGTCTGAACTAACATACACAGGCTCCTCTGGAGAGGGTGGAATGGGGTCCACTGGGGTACCGGTCAAACTAATCTCTGAATCTGAGTCACTACCACTACTGGGATCCTGAGAGAAAACACAAACAGCAACCAAGAAACAATGTTAGGGTTAAATAAAGCTTCCAGCTAACTCACACCCTAACTCTAGTTTCCACTCTAACTGATACACACTTTCCATAGACTATACCTAATAGTCTAACTCAACTCTATATGAGTCGAACTCTCTCACGATATAGATATATACCCAAAATACCCTTTTTATTCCTAACTTGTCTCAGGGACTAGATCCTGTAGCTCTGATACCAACTTGTGATACCCTCAATCTCGGGGGTTAGGAAATGAGGACCCACACACCTTTATTCTGATAATTAAATATGCATAAACCCCGATTAACTACTAACAGGATCAAACAGGATAAAGTATGAGACAAGATTACGACTACCAATCATAAAATATAACTTACAGCCCCAAAATATTATTAAATAAACATAATCGATTTCGGCTAGGAACCGACAGATAACCCATTGTATCTTTATAGATTTCCTTCTAAGCGCTTGCTCACTCAAAAATACCACTACCTGCTCTTGCAACCGGAAACCCTCAACACGATAGGGACCACCAGGTACGCTCTTACGAGCAGTGCGTCTAAGCCTGGCCATCTCCTTGCTTAACTGCCATGGTTAGATTAAAACAAAACATATGAGTATAAAACTCAGCAAGTAACTATAAAGCAGTTCTACGATACGAAATCCATAATATACTTTACCAATCTCAGGGAATTCTACTTTATTTGATCTAGGTGGCAAATTTCCATCTTTTGGGTTAAGGAAGGGTTATGAAGGAAAAATATAAGGCTTTCAAGGAACAAGGCTCAACGCAGGGTGAAAGCTGACATTTATCATAAATCATTAAAGGATCAGATTAGACCTTTTAGGAAGAGGAAAGCAACAGTATTTCACTATATGGAATCAATCATATGATCAACAGATTAAAATCAGGGTTCTCGAGCTTTAAGCTTCACATTAACACAATCAACTCTTTTCAAAACAATATAAACCATTTTCATTTTCAAGAATCAATTTACTGAACAGAAAGTTT
Organism: Apium graveolens; assembly: GCF_009905375.1. Taxonomy (NCBI): domain Eukaryota; kingdom Viridiplantae; phylum Streptophyta; class Magnoliopsida; order Apiales; family Apiaceae; genus Apium; species Apium graveolens. The sequence continues at coordinate 66,713,215 of NC_133650.1, forward strand.
CAGTTCTCTTTTAAATAATCAATTAGAACCCTTGATAGGATCACTTTATCTTTCATTTCATTATAATATGGGTGATCAGCCCGTACCGATCTCCATCTGGTCTTTAAGGAATCGGGATATTTTCAGCCTTACGTTGGACTAGCCCCGCTAGCCTCTTACCATGACTAGACTAGTCCCACTAGCCTCTTACGTCCCAATCCAATCCATCAGGAATTTGTTTGGAAAACCTTGAGTTTGGAATAAGATAGGTTTTCTAGATTCATTTTATCATTACCAATAATATGAAATCATTCGGACTCTTTCGAGTCGAAACTCATTCTTAAGTAAAATTTCAAGAAAATAAAGTTTAGGGAGTGATTCAAAGATAAGCAAGGAACAACTCTTAAGGTTTTTGAATCAAGGATAACAGGGTACTTAAATTGGAAGGATCAATATCTGTTTCAGGGATCAGTAGGGAAATATGGTGATCAAAAAATAAGGTATCATTACAAGGGGTTCGCAAAGGTAATAATATTGTTTATAACAGTTCATGGCCTAACAAATAACTTGAGCAGAAAAGACAGGTTACCAACGAGTTGAATCAGTAAGCTTATAAATAACAGTTTATCAAGATCAAAACGGGATATCTCAAATCATTAACAGTTCCATACTCTACATGGTATGAACAATAACCTCTCTATAACTATTTTCACAAGTAAATAGAGTTACTTGCCTGAATTTGCTTTCCTGAAGGTTGAACTACTGCCACCTAGTATACCCTTTCCTTTCCTAGCCTGAATGCCCTCACGCTCCGAATCTACAATAAAACCAAAATCTTAATCAGTTCTCAACTCTCGTTCTCGGAACGATCACTCAATACGATTGCTCGATTATACTCTTGACTCAATATACGAGTATAGCTTATACACATAAGCACATAGCACATCACACATCATATACTTTAACCTTAACCTTTATTCCTTATATATATACTCAACAATCGACTTAAATCATACTGGTATAGCTTTTACGAGTACATGATTTATTCATGACTAAATCTTTTGCGACCATAACTGTCACTTAGAGCTCTTTGACAACGAACCACTTTATTTCCTTTTCTTTTATCCTTTAATTCGAACTACAACAACCACAAATAAGTCACCTATCTCCTAGAATTTCACATATAATTACTTAGCAAGGTATTGGAACCAATTTATCCACTTTTCTACTTGTATTCTATTCGGCCATACACATAAAACACAATCACATATACTCAAATTCATTTTCATATAATCAAACACAATAAACTCCTTTGGTAAGCATATTACAAGCTTCATTTTTTAGTCCAAAATTCGAATCATATTCATTTAAGAATCAACTTCGATCACAAGCATATTTCAGTCAATGTCATGCAACCAAGTTCTTATTAGTAATTAGCATATATTCTCACAAATGTCCACTTAATTCTCTTTTAATCATATGACCCATTCGGGTTTTTCAATAAATCACACATGCAAGGGTCAATTTTTGACATGCAAAGTTTTATGTCACATTTCCCACTTGTTTTAAACCTTAACTTAATCATTCAATTCATTTTCATCAAGATTTCTAAAGCACAAAACCAAACATCACCCAATGACTCAAACCTTAATCAAATTATTCAATCAATATGCATGCATTCACTTAATCATCAAATCAATCTCTTCTAAACCCATTTTTCCTTTGGCTAAATCATGTTCTACAATCTCAAGAATCAAATAATGACATGCGTTACTTGTTCTTCTTTAAAACTAACATGCAACCACTTTCTATACTAAATAGGCTTAGTTTACACTAAGATCAAGCCACCAAATCTAATTCCCCTTTTTAATTAGCACAAATCCGAATTATAAACCCAACATGCAACCTTAAATTTTGATTTCCTAAACATCAAATGACTTACACACACATCAATAATCAAAACAATCCATTTTCAATCACATACTAAATTTTCGAAGAAAATACCAAAAACCATTTTTGATTTTTCAAGAACCAAACATGCAAGGGCTTAAAAATTAAATTAACATATCATTAAAACTCCACCGGCTCTCCTTGGATCATAGCCGGTGGTGGTCGGACTTAAGAGAGCCCTCAACGGGTCTCCTCTCGAGTTTTAAACCACAAAATCTCCTTGAATTTACTCTTATGATCTTGTATCAAGAAATCAATTTCCTTGTACACTACCATAGAGATGATCACCAAAACACTTACACAAATACTCACATGCAAATGGAATTGGAGAAGTATACCGAGAATAGAAACTATAGAGAGAAATATCTTTGAGTTTGAGTGAAGATTGGGTGTTGCATGCAAGAGAGAGAGAAGAGAGATGGAGGGAGCCGAGAGAGAGAGAGAGAGAGAGAGAGAGAGAGAGAGAGAGAGAGAGAGAGAGAGAGAGAGAGAGAGAGAGAGAGAGAGAGAGAGAGAGAGAGAGAGAGAGAGAGAGAGAGAGAGAGAGAGAGAGAGAGAGAGAGAGAGAGAGAGAGAGAGAGAGAGAGTAGCCGAGAGGGAGTGAAAAAGAAAGAGAGAAGGGGATAATGGGGTGCACGGGAAAGAAAAGAAAAAAGGGGGGAGATGAGTTTATAAACAATCAAGGACAAGGGCAATTTATTAATCTACTAAATCCCTTTTATGCTTATTTGATCCTTTCTTTTTACTCAAATATAATAAAAATCAAATATAAAATATATCTCTCCCGGAAAGTCAAAAATTATTGCAAATGATAATTTTAATACGTAGATCTCAAAATTAGCTTTCCAACCATTACTCATAATAAACTTTTGAGCGAACGGTTATTTTATATGAATTTCGCAAGCTCGCCTTAATAATAATATTTTCCACATAAAGATTGATTTAAAATGCAATGACCACCAAATAAATCCATTCATCATTTTTAAAAAGTCTATAGGACTATTATGATGATAACAAAACAAATCCCATATTTTTATCTTACTCGGATAATTTTATTAAAATGCGCGAAGGTTAAATAAACCTTTATTTATATCAAATAATTCATTTAAATTCATAAAAATGTCACAGAGCATATAGTCATGCACACAGACAAGAAATCACACATATACGAACACATAACAACTCAGGTCTGATCAGAGAATTCATCCTTCTTTAATCTTTACCCTTTTCTACGCGTACCGGGTCTCGTTCAACCTGACGGCCCGACGCTCAACGTTTCGATTACGCTTCTCATTAACATTATCGACCGACACGTCACTTACGACGAAATACTTTATTTAAACATTTATTTCACTCAATCACACATATTCCACATTTTATATTCTTTAAATCCTTATTGGGACGGGTTCCGTTCTACTTGACGGCCCGACACCACAGCTTAACTTCTAAGCTGACTCTTTAAATTGGAACGTTTTTACTTACGCTCCTATATTCTAATATACATCAAAGACAATTAATCAACACTTAATCACATAATTATAATCACATCACATAAAACATACTTTATTGACTTAATTACGTCGAAAAATTCTTAGTCGTCACAGAATAACTACACCAAGCAATTAACAACACCTCAGCAAATGCAATTATTCGCAAAAAGATCAATCAAATCTCCCAAATCAACCTATAAACTAGAGATGTGCGTGTATGCAAATGCTTACAGATATACTATCGCAACTAGACCGACAATCATGACTCTCTACTTATCAAAGCAATCACAAGTTTATAAATAAAATAAAAGCTAGACTCAAAATAACTTATAACACTTCAATTCTTATATCAGGGTTTTTATGGATTCATGTTTTTTTTTGCTAAATGGATTCATGCTTTTATTCACAATAACACAACACAAGTATGTTTATTTGATCGTGCAATGAATGAGGTCCACAAAAGACTTATACAATATTACCCATGTAGCGAGCTTTAGGTTAGTAAATCCCAGACTATAAAAGCCTTGGGTCACTAGGCATAAAATCCCCTAAGAACTTAATAACTCGAGTACTAAAGAGCCCACTCGTGATCAATTATGCATAACACTCATTCTTCTTCTTTTTTTCTTTTTCACAAATTTCTGAACGACTGCGTTTCGCTCCATATCGCTCAACCCTAGACTACTCATATAAATTTGAGCCGGCTACTAGCCATTTGACACCTAGCCATATAACTAGTAATGAAATCCAATTTCTCCAATATTTTAAATATCCATGCTTTTATTATTAAGAGAATACCCTAAATTCCAAATATAAACAAGCGATAAAACCTCGACAATTAAACAAATCATGACTATGATCTAGTACTCTAGCAACCTATAAGACTTAGTAAAATACAAGTGTCTCTAGCATGCAAATTAATCCAAAAAGACTCAACATCACCAAATACGATATCACTACACTAGCATCAATATCACAAATCAATCAGAAAGTTATCTATGGGGTCATGTTATAATGCAAATTCATGAAACTATATGAACAAAATATCCTAAAACTACCAAAAATAATAAAAAACAACTACATGGCAAAATATGCAACTATATGAAATAAAACTATCATGAATATGCAAACTATATGAGACTCACACAAACTATATTCCTTTAACTACTACCCCCAAACTTAAAATATTCACCGTCCTCAGTGAAGGTAATAGTAAGGAATCAGGCATACCTACTGTGAATCATAATCCTCACCCTCAACGGGTGGAGTGTCAGGCGTGTCTGGAGGCAGATACACTGAATCCTCACCAAAAACTGGCCACTGGAAATCAACACTGGTAGCTCTAAAAGTTGTCCCAAGTGCCTGGGTGAGATCGTGTCCAAACTGACTATGGATGCCATGCATAACATCCATCCTCCTCGCGAGACGCCTATACTGCGTCGAACTCAAACCAGCTATCATCTCTGCTCGTGCTGCCTCCTGCTGCTGCTGCTGCGATAAACCAGCCTCCTCTCCATATTGAGCTCTTCAAGCTGCTCGGCGGGCATGCTGAGAACCTCCTGCAATAGTAGCCTCCATGGGCACACCGCCTGGAAGATGATCATAAGAATAACCAAGCCCATTAGGATCGGGCTTCCCTCCATACCACTCCTGCATGCTCTGCAGCGTAAAACTATCAATAGGAGCACTGGGAAGCTGCAGCTGCTCATGTGCTGGCCAATGAACACCAACTGCCACGTACAACTTTGTCACAACAGACGCATACGGAATAACACCTGTAGTACCTCCCCTCAAAAATCTCAGAATCCCCTGATATATCACCATCCCCAAGTCAATATAATCACCCTGCAGAATCCCCCATTGCAGACGAGCACGCTCCACAGTAATCTCATGCACATGCGAAGATGGCATGATATTAGCATAAATAAAGGAGTTCCAAGACCGTGCAAACCTGTTCATGCACGATGCCGGGAAAGTGGAGTAATCAGTAGTGCCCCTCTTGAACTTCCAATGAGTCTCAGGCATACAAAGAGTAGTAACGATGAGATCCAAATCAAAGTCCTTCAGAGTCTTATCGTTCCACGTGTCTTGACCCACCTTCCTCGCGGGTTGCTCAATCACCGCCCTGATAGCATCAGCACTGTACTCTACATTCCTCCCTCTCACCACCATGAACCCATTCTTCTCCACCTTGGCATTTGCATAGAACTCCCGCACAACACTCATGGGCACAGCAGCAAACGCCTCACAAAAAGAAACCCAGCCCATCTCGAGAATCATCTCTAACAGCTTACCATCCTTCCCTGATGGCAGAAAACCTCGCTCCTTAGCAATTGGCTTCGAGAGAAGCCTCGTGTACTCCTCATCAGCCTCATGAGTAGAAAATCTGGCCCTCACACCACCTGCAGATTAAGAATCGGTGGTGCTACTTCCAACTTGTGTTCTTTATCTCTTGGGTGCCATCGGGATTGTAGAAGAAAGAATAAAAGTTTGAGAGTTTGTGATATGGTGGAGAAGTTGTGTGTAAGTGTATGTGTTTATAGGTGGACAGGTATGAATTCTATAAGGAATAGAAGTGGGAATTGATTATGGGAATCGTGGGAATAATGGAATTAATTAGGAGAGGGAATTATGGGATGTGGAAGAGTAAAAATCGGGTTGGAATTGATTTTGGATTAAAAGTCCCGATTTTACCTTAATAACTGTTGAAATAAAAAAAAATTTGAACAGGACCCGGCGCGGCCGTGCGCTAGGACAGCGGGGGCGCGCTCACTCTCTGGAAAACCGGCGCGGCCGTACGCTATATCAGCGCAGCCGCGCTTGGCTACTGGAAAAACGGCGTGGCCGCGCGCTTGTTCAGCGCGGGCGCGCCCAGCTTCTGTAGTTGGCCCTGAATTTTTTTCTTTTTTTCTTTTTTTGTGTTTTTCTCTTTTCTTCTTGCTTCTTCTACCTACTAATATACAACATACTTGGGTTTCCTCCCAATAAGCACTTCTTTTACATCGCTAGCTCGACGTAGAATCTCGAGATCAATTGGACAATAAAACGGCACTAACCACCTCGCGGTTTGCCATGTCACCATAATAATGCTTCAATCTTTGACCATTTATCTTGAACGCTTGGCCCGAATCATTTTAAAAAATTTCCACCGCTCCATGTGGAAACACAGTTTTGACAATGAACGGCCCTGACCATCTTAACTTCAACTTTCCAGGAAAAAGACGGAGACGAGAGTTGAACAAAAGAACTTGTTGCCCTAGCACAAATGATTTGAGCATTAGACTCCTATCGTGCCACCTCTTGACTTTCTCCTTATATGTTTTATTGTTCTCATAAGCTTGAAGTCGAAACTCGTCAAGTTCATTCAATTGAAGCATTCTTTTCTTTCCATTTGCATCCAAGTCCAGATTCAACTTCTTCAAAGCCCAATATGCTTTATGCTCGAGCTCCACAGGCAAATGACACCCCTTACCATAAACCAACTGAAACAGCGACATTCCCAACGGAGTCTTATATGTTGTTCTATATGCCCAAACAGCTTCATCATACTTCAAAGACCAATCCTTCCTTGATGGACACACCACTTTCTCCAAAATGCGCTTGATCACTCTGTTAGATACCTTAGCTTGACCATTCATTTGAGGATGATAAGCCGTAGCAATGCGATGATTCACATTATACCTTTTCATCATAGCAGTGAACTTGCGATTGCAAATATGCGACCCCTCATAAGTGATTATGACTCTTGGAGTTCCAAACCTTGTGAATATCTTCTTGTGAATAAAATTAAGTACCACTTTCGCATCATTCGTTGGCAACGCCTTGACTTCAACCCATTTCGACACATAATCAACCGCCAACAAGATATACTGATTGTTATAAGATGAGACAAATGGCCCCATGAAGTCAATTCCCCAAACATCGAAGACCTCAACCTCGAGAAGCACATTAAGAGGCATCTCGTCCCTCTTAGACATATTACCCACATGTTGACATCGATCACATTTCAAAATAAACTGATGAGAATCTTTAAACAATATCGGCCAAAAGAAACCTGCTTGAAGAACACGAGCTGCTGTCTTTTCTCCACCATAATGTCCTCCATAAGCCGTTGAGTGGCAATCTCATAAGATCCCCCCGTTTCGTTGTAAGGAATACATCTCCTGATGATTTGGTCAGCTCCTTGGCGAAAGAGAAATGGCTCATCCCACATATACCACTTCACCTCATGTAGAAACTTCTTCCTTTGAGCATAAGATAAGTCGGGAGGCATAATATTACTCACAAGGTAGTTCACAATGTCTGCAAACCACGGTTCTTCTTCTTGCACTCAAAATAATTGCTCGTCAGGAAAAGACTCATTTATCAATGTCTTATCCAATGAAGTAGCATTAGGATTTTCTAAATGTGAAAGATGATCAGCGACTTGATTTTCAGTTCCATTTATGTCCTTGATCTCTAGTTCAAATTCTTGGAGCAAAAGAACCCATCTGATCAATCTAGGCTTCGAGTCCTTTTTTGAGACGAGATATCAAATTGCGGCACGATCAGTGAAAACTGTCACCTTAGTCCCAAATAGAAAAGATCGAAATTTCTCAAAACCATAGACAATAGCCAAAAGCTCTTTTTCTGTAGTAGTGTAATTCAGTTGGGCATCATTTAGGGTCTTACTAGCATAGTATACCACATAAAATATGTTGTTCTTCCTTTGCCCAAGAACTGCTCCAACTGCGTAATCGCTTGCATCGCACATCATCTCAAAAGGCTCATTCCAATCAGGTGCAGTTATGACCGGTGCCGTGATTAGGCTCTTCTTCAATGTCTCAAAAGCTGCAAGGCGCTCGTCATCAAACTTGAAAGGAACATCTTTCTCTAACAGACTACACAAAGGCTTTGAAATTTTTGAGAAGTATTTGATGAAACGCCTGTAGAAACCCGCATGACCAAGAAAACTGCGAATTCCCTTTACAGAATTGGGTGGAGGAAGATTTTCAATGACTCCCACCTTGGCCTTATCCACCTCAAGACCCTTACTAGAAACTTTGTGCCCGAGAATGATGCCATGTCACACCATGAAGTGACATTTTTCCCAATTGAGAACCAGATTGGTCTCAACACACCTCTTGAGAACATGTCCCAGATTTTACAAGCATTCATCAAAAGAATCGCCAAAAACTGAGAAGTCATCCATGAACACCTCCATATTTTGGCCAATCATGTCAGAAAAGATGGCCATCATACATCTCTGAAATATGGTTGGCACACCACACAGACCAAAAAACTCATTAGAAGGTGAAAGTTGTTAGTGTATACTGAAAATATTTATTTGAAGTATGTACATTTATTTCTGGTCAGTTTATTTGAGAATCATTTGAATGTTTACATGTTGTCTAATATTATATATTGTGAACAATCTAGTATCAAATGGGATACAGAATATTAGATTGTTAAATACGGTTATATAATATAATAAGGTTCACAGCACATGTGGTGTTGGACAAATTACTGGTATGGCTGTAGTATTATTTAGATTAGTTTATATTGACTAATAAATAATACTAGTATACTTTGTGTATATTGAACAGGATCAAATTTAGAATTGTTCCCTTAATACTGATTAAGAAGGAGAACTAAGATTCTATGTTATTGTTAATGCTTAGGTTCTTAATCCTGAAATAGTAATTGACAAGTGTATATTATTTACATGCTTTGATTTATATATGAAATAATTCTTCTGAATTATATCATTATATTTTGGGTGATGGAATTATATACATGGTGGATATTATTTATTGCAGGAATCCATGTCCTGATAATATTCGGGTTAATGATGTCCCCTTGAAAGCTCAAAAAGATTTAATTATGTGAAACCCTGCAGGTGGAATTTATTCTGGCATAATTAAATAAAGGTTGAGTGGATGATCAAGGATAAAAGATATTAATTAAATAAATTATCAGTAATTTATTTAATTAATGGACATATGATATTTTAAACATGGGGAATTTAATAAGCAAATAATATTGGAACCGAATTAATTAAATTACGGTATTAGGAAAGGTAGTGCAAATATTAATTCTTTAGTGGATTGAATTAATATTTAATTACATTGGGCTAGGCTCAAGATGTAATTAGAAGGCCCAACCTAATTATCCATGGTCCCTATTGTAGCCTATATATATTCTTATTCTCTTCTTGTTTGGAAATTGTGTGAAAACATATTGTAGCCACCAAGGAGCAAGAAGAGAGGATAACTTGAGAAGACGGAGGCCACACATCGTTTAAGGGAATTTGGAAATACAATAGAAGAGCGTGGAATCAACCATTAACAAGGTAATCCTCTTTTTGTAATCTTTATCGTAAAACGTAGTAACACCCTAAGTCCGTGGTTCCCAACAATTGGTATCAAGAGCCTGGTAATGGGTTCTACGTTTTATGATATAATGTCCATGTCGTAATTATATATGCGTGTATATAGTGTTTTGCTTGTATTGTTTTTGATGCAGGTTGTTAATCCACTATTATGGCCATGTATATTTTAATTATGTGTTTGGATCCCACGTGGTTTAATCGTGGTTAATTTTTGTTTTGGTTTCCACGTGGTTTAATCGTGGTTGTAATTTACACGAGGGTTGATCGTGTTAGAATATATTTTACAAAATTAGTTTTGTATTAGATCTATTTTTTTTGTAATTGTTCCGGGTATTTTGTAATAGTTATGTGCGATCGGAAATCAATTCCGGTAGTTTTTTGTTCCGCTATGCGATTACAAGGGGTTGCTGGGGCCGCTGCGGCAGCTGGGGCTGCTGGGGGCGTCGAGGCGCGCTTGGGGCAGATTTTTTTTTAGAGCTGGATTTTTTTTCAAGGGCCATAATAGTGGAAAATTTATTTTAATTTTTTCCATTAAATTTTAATTATTGCTTTAATTTATTGATTATGTATGTCGTTAATTATGTGTGTAATTCTTTTAAAATTGCATGTTTAACTTAATTAGGACGACTTGGACATAAATTTTATTTATTGCTTTAATTAAATGTTATATGTTGCTAAAATTATGTGTGTATTTTGAATGCCTGATTAGACATAATTATAACAACATAGGGCCCCATTTAATTTTAAAATTCCTCAATTTTAATAAAAAAAAATCTAAGTGGGAGAGGGAATTAATATGAAATTAAATCCCATGGTCTCCATTATTGGTTGTAGGTAATTTAACATAAAGACGAATATAAATTATATATACGTCACCCATAGTGGCATGTAATTTATGGTGTCTAGAATGTTATAGAAATTACTAGAACAAACTTCTTAAATTAATAAATTTTGAAAGGAATAAATACATATTTTCTTTATTTCTGATTTGGGGCGATTTTGTCAAAAACGGGTTCATCGAACTTGTAAGGCTGTGGGTTTTAAGCGAGACCGATGTGACTCCTCCACTACCTGGAAATCAAACCATTGATGAATATTGAATTGAAGTATTCTATTCAAGGCAAAATTACGAATATTGGAAGGTATACACGCCACCCATCGTGGCGTACCAAGTTCCATAGATTTCGAATAATTTAAGATTTGATGATGGTATACACTTAGCTATGAAAAATAATATAGTCCACCCCAACGTGGCATATTATTTAGTAATAGGACCGAAGTAACATTTAAACAAAATTAGGTGGTATACATGTCACACATCGTGGCGTACCAGAAGCTTATGGTGTTTATATGTTAGTGCATTAAATTTTAATAATTTAGATCTTAATAATTAATGCACCCTTATTTATGTGATGTTTTTATGCATGATTCTCAGGATAAAATGGGCTTTAATCCACTATTCACCATACTTAAGGATAACAAACTTACCGGACCTAACTATATTGAATGGAAACGAAATTTGGACATTGTGTTGACTGTTGAGGAGTACAAGTTTTGCACTTATGAACCCAAGCCTAAACAGCCTGCTGCTGATGCTCCTGAAGATGAGAAAGAATATTATAAACGGTGGATTAAGGCTGATGAGATGTCGCGATGTTACATTCTGGCAGCAATGTCGGGTGTTTTGCAGCATCAGCATCAGTCTATGGCCACTGCTTCGGATATGCTCTTTAATCTCAAGGAACTTTTTGGAGATCAGAATAGGGCTGCTAGGCAAGTAGCCATGAAGGCTTTAATGAACACTCAGATGGCTGAAGGCACACCTGTAAAGGATCATGTTCTCAAGATGATATCGCATCTGAATGAGATAGAGATCCTTGGTGCTGAACTTGACGGGGAAACCCAGATTGACATTATCCTTATGAGCTTGTCCAAGAGTTTTGAGCAGTTCCGCTTGAATTACAACATGAAAAAGAGGCAGTATAGTCTCGCGGAACTGCTGACAGAACTTCAGGCAGCTGAAGGATTATTTCGGCAGAGTGTTCAAGTGAATGTAGCTGAGAAAGGTTCTTCCTCTAAGCCGAAAGGTATTAAGAAGAAGAAAAAGGCTCAGACACAGAAAGCTGTGAAGGCAGTGGGAGTTCAGGGTGGTGTGAAAAAGCCTAAGGGAAAGTGCTTCAGATGCAAACAGTCAGGTCACTGGAAACAAGATTGTCCTCTTCCTAAGAAGACAAATAATACTGGTATGTCTCTTTCTCTAGTTACAGAAACATTTATAGCGGCTATATCTACGAGCACTTAGTGTGTAGATACAGGAGCCACTGATCATGTTTGTAATTCTATGCAGGGGTTCCAACTATCCAGAATGCTTAGAGATGGTGAGATATATGTGTTCATGGGAGATGCTACGAAAGTAGCAGTAGTTGCAGTAGGAGTTATTCATTTATCTTTTGGTTCTGATAGGATTTTGGTTTTGAACAATTGTCTTTATGTACCTTCTTTTAGAAGGAATTTAATTTCGAATTCTAAACTTGCTTTGGATGGTTATAATGTTTGTTTGGATCGTAATGTTTCTATTATAATGAATAAACGAATTATATGTTCTGATACATTGCAAGACAATTTGTATATAATTAATCCTAGTCAACCTGCACTGCAACTGCAATTTAGGGAATTGAACAACACATCTTCTAACTCTACTAAAATAAAGGAACCTTCTAGTTTGAACCAAACATATCTTTGGCACTTGAGATTAGGTCATATTAACTTGAGGAGGATTCAAAGACTGGTAGTAGACGGGCCTTTAAGCTCATTGCCAGTGGAGCCATTTCCAGTTTGTGAATCCTGTTTGGAAGGTAAAATGATTAATAGGCCTTTCAAGGCAAAGGGGAATAGAGCCAAACAAGTATTACAATTGGTTCACTCTGATTTATGTGGACCCATGAATATCCAAGCAAGAGGTGGTTATGAATATTTCATCACTTTCATTGATGATTATTCTAGATATGGGTACGTTTATTTGTTGCACCGTAAGTCTGAGTGCTTTGATAAGTTCAAAGCGTACAAAGCTAAAACGGAGAAGCGACTTAATAAAAGTATCAAGTCACTACAATCAGATCGTGGTGGCGAATACTTGCTTGGAGAATTTAGGGAATATTTATCATAAAATGGGATAGAATCCCAGTTAACTGCACCAGGCACACCCCAGCAGAACGGTGTAGCAGAGAGAAGGAACCAGACTCTTTTAGAGAGTGTTAGATCGATGATGAGTTATTCGGATTTACCCAAGTCATTTTGGGGACATGCCTTAGAGAAAACAGCTTATCTTCTGAACTTAGTACCTTCTAAGTCGGTTCCTAAAACCCCCTTAGAATTGTGGACCGGGGATAAACCGAGTCTAAGACATATTCGAATATGGGGTTGTCCAGCACATGTGCTGAACAAGAACGCGACTAAGTTAGAATCTCGTACAGAAGTAAGGTTGTTTGTAGGCTACCCCATGGGAACGAAAGGATATTTATTTTATAGTCCGAAGAATCGGGATGTCATTGTTAGCACCAATGCAAGATTCTTAGAGGAGGAATATATAATGAATCACAAACCCATGAGTAGTGTCATTTTAGAGGAACTAGTGGGAGGGACAAATAATACCCATGAAACTGTAGTACAAGTAGAACAACCACAACATAATGTACAACCTGTCACTAATACCGCACCAGTGCCTCGTCGTAGTGGGAGGGTTATTCAACAGCCTGATAGATTCATGTTTTTGGGAGAGTCTTCAGACTTGGTCTCTGGTGAACATGATGATGATCCCCGTACATACGAAGAGGCAGCACAAGACAAAGATGCAGATCTTTGGCAAAAGGCGATGGAATCTGATATAGAATCAATGTATTCTAATCAGGTCTGGGAGCTCGTGGAACCACCCAAAGGTATAAAACCTATTGGATGTAAGTGGATCTATAAGAAAAAGAGGGGATTAAATAAAAAGGTGAAAGCCTGGAAAGCAAGACTTGTTGCGAAAGGGTATACTCAGAAAGAAGGTATCGATTATGAGGAAACCTTTTCACCGGTAGTCATGCTTAAGTCAATCCGTATTCTTTTATCTATAGCAGCTCATCTCGATTATGAGATTTGGCAAATGATTGTCAAGATAGCTTTTCTTAATGGAAGTCTTGAAGAAACCATCTATATGCAGCAACCAAAAGGATTCATTAAGGAAGGCCAAGAGCATCTGGTATGTAAGCTTAAGAGGTCTATTTATGGACTTAAACAAGATTCTAGAGACTGGAATATTTGTTTTGATCAGGCAGTCCAGTCATATGGATTTGATCAAAGTCCAAGCGAATCGTGCGTGTATAAGAGAAGTGAAGGTAATGCAGTGGTTTTTCTAGTACTATATGTAGATGATATTTTACTCATTGGAAACAATGTTGAGATATTGTCATCAGTAAAGGCATGGTTGTTCAAACAATTTGAAATGAAGGACTTAGGTGAAGCGGCATACATCCTTGGGATCAAAGTTATAAGGGATCGCAAGAAAAGGATGTTGGCTTTATCTCAAGAGCCCTACATTGATGAAGTATTAGCTCGTTTTAACATGCAGAACTCCAAGAAAGGTTTTTTTACCTTTTAAGCATGGAGTTGCTCTATCTAAGAAGCAGTGTCCTTCGATACCTAAGGATATAGAGAGCATGAAAGTAGTTCCTTATGCTTCAGCATGTGGAAGCTTAATGTATGCTATGTTATGTACGAGGCCTGACATCTGCTTTGCTGTAGGCATGGTTAGTAGATATCAGTCGAACCCAGGTCAGGAACATTGGAGTGCAATAAAAACTATACTCAAGTACCTGAGAAGGACTAAGGAGTATATGTTAATTTACAAGGCCTCAGATCTATTTCCTTTGGGATATACTGATTCAGATTTCCAATCAGATAGGGATAAGAGGAAATCAATCTCGGGATATGTTTTTACTTTGGGAGGTGGAGCCGTTATATGGAGGAGTGTAAAGAAGAAATGCATTGCAGACTCCACCATGGAGGCCGAGTACGTGGCGGCCTCTGAGGCTGCCAAGGAGGCTGTATGGTTCAGGAACTTCCTTTTGGACTTAGATGTGGTACCTAATTTGCCTAGGAGCTTGACGGTGTATTGTGATAACACTGGTGCTGTGGCAAATTCAAAGGAACCGCGAGACCACAAAGCAGCTAAACATATTGAACGTAAGTATCATCTCATACGAGGAATCGTAAAGCGAGGGGATATAGTTGTGGCTCATATATCATCAGAAGACAACCGAGCAGATCCTTTCATAAAGAGCTTGCCAACCAAGGTTTTTGACAAGCATGTGGAAGCGATAGGAGTCAGATGGATGGACACATAGATATTTATGTAATAGTGGATTAAATAAACACTGATGTACACATAAAATATTTTAAGTATAAGTGGGAGATTGTTAGTGTATACTGAAAATATTTATTTGAAGTATGTACATTTATTTCTGGCCAGTTTATTTGAGAATCATTTGAATGTTTACATGTTGTCTAATATTATATATTGTGAACAATCTAGTATCAAATGGGATACAGAATATTAGATTGTTAAATACGGTTATATAATATAATAAGGTTCACAGCACAGGTGGTGTTGGACAATCCACTGGTATGGCTGTAGTATTATTTAGTTTAGTTTATATTGACTAATAAATAATGCTAGTATACTTTGTGTATATTGAACATGATCAAATTTAGAATTGTTCCCTTAATACTGATTAAGGAGGAGAACTAAGATTCTATGTTATTATTAATGCTTAGGTTCTTAATCCGGAAATAGTAATTGACACGTGTATATTATTTACATGCTTTGATTTATATATGAAATAATTCTTCTGAATTATATCATTATATTTTGGGTGATGGAATTATATACATGGTGGATATTATTTATTGAAGGAATCCATGTCCTGATAATATTCGGGTTAATGATGTCCCCTTGAAAGCTCAAAAAGATTTAATTATGTGAAACCCTGCAGGTGGAATTTATTCTGGCATAATTAAATAAAGGTTGAGTGGATGATCAAGGATAAAAGATATTAATTAAATAAATTATCAGTAATTTATTTAATTAATGGACATATGATATTTTAAACATGGGGAATTTAATAAGCAAATAATATTGGAACCGAATTAATTAAATTACGGTATTAGGAAAGGTAGTGCAAATATTAATTCTTTAGTGGATTGAATTAATATTTAATTACATTGGGCTAGGCTCAAGATGTAATTAGAAGGCCCAACCTAATTATCCATGGTCCCTATTGTAGCCTATATATATTCTTATTCTCTTCTTGCTTGGAAATTGTGTGAAAACATATTGTAGCCATCAAGGAGCAAGAAGAGAGGATAACTTGAGAAGACGGAGGCCACACTTCGCTCAAGGGAATTTGGGAATACAATAGAAGAGCGTGGAATCAACCATTAACAAGGTAATCCTCTTTTCGTAATCTTTATCGTAAAACGTAGTAACACCCTAAGTCCGTGGTTCCCAACAAAAGTACCAAATGGACAAGTGAAGGTAGTTTTCTCCTGATCTTTTGGAGCGATAAAAATCTGATTGTAACCCGAATAGCCATCAAGAAGACGATAGTACTCATGACCAGCCAACCTGTCCAGCATCTGATCAATGAAGGCCAAAGGGAAGTGATCCTTCCTAGTGGCTTTGTTTAGCTTCCTATATTCCATGCAAACTCTCCACCACGTGACTGTCCTTGTAGGAATAAGCTCATTCTTCTCATTTGCTACCACAGTAATTCCACCTTTCTTCGGCACACATTGAACCGGGCTTACCCATGAACTGTCAGAGATAGGGTAGATAATCCCTGCATCTAGCCATTTAATAATTTCTTTCTTCACTACTTCCTTCATGATAGGATTAAGTCTTCTTTGCTGCTCGACCGTAGGTTTGCTACCTTCCTCTAGCAGAATTTTATGCATACAGTAAGAAGGGCTGATTCTCTTGTTATCTGCTATAGTCCATCCGATTGTTGACTTGAACTCTCTCAGAATCCTCAAAAGTTTTTCCTAATCACTACCTGAAAGGTCAGATAAAATAATAACAGGCAGAGTAGATGCATCACCTAAAAATGCGTACCTCAAATGTTCAGGTAAAGGCTTATGCTCAAGAGTGGGAGCTTCCTCAATAGAAGGCTTGAGGCGCTTAGGTGCTTTGTTCAATTCCTCCATACCAGGAGATTCAAAAGGCATATCGATTTTTCTTTTCCAGGGAGAAGCATTCAAATATTGCAATTGTTCTTCCCCTTCGTCATCTTCACTATCTGAATTCCTCAATAAGGCTTTTTCAAAGGCATCAGACCTTAGCAATTGATCAAGTTCCGAGGTGACCACCGAATCGGCCAACTCCACTTTTAAGCACTCCTCATTATCAGTAGGGAATTTCATAGCATTGAACATATTAAAAGTGATATCCTGATCCAGAACTCGTATGGTGAGCTCCCCCTTCTGCACATCTATCAAGGTTCGGCCAGTTGCTAGGAAAGGTCTTCCCAAGATTATGGGAATCTTCTTATCCTCCTTGAAATCAAGAATTACGAAATCAGCAGAAAAATGAGTTTATCAACCTTGACCAAGACATCCTCCACAATACCTCGCGAATGTGTAATAGAACGGTCGGCCAACTATAAGGTCATATAAGTCGGTTTGGGATCGGGTAAGTCCAACTGCTTGAAAATTGACAAAGGCATCAAATTGATGCTAGCTCCCAAGTCACATAAGCATCTGTCAAAAGACATTTTTCCAATAGTACATGGAATAGTTTAGCTTCCTGGATCTTTAAGCTTTAGAGGTAACTTCAATTGCAGCACAGCACTGCATTCCTCCATGAGAGCGACTGTTTCTAAATCATCGATCTTCACCTTCCGAGAGAGAATACCTTTCATGAACATTGTATAACTAGGCATCTGCTCGAGAGCCTCGGCGAAAGGTACGTTGATATGAAGTTTCTTGAAAATCTCTAGAAACTTCTCAAATTGCTTTTCCAGCTTTTTCTTCTGCAGCCGCTTAGGAAAAGGCGGTGGAGGATAAATCTGCTTCTCCCTTATATTACCCTCAGGCGGAGTGTGCACAACAATAGTCTTCCTTGGTTCCACTTCTTTTTCCTGCTGCACTACTTCTTTCTCAGCACCAACTTCTTCAGTCAACTCTTAAGTTTATTCGGGATTCGCAACCTTTCCAGACCTTAAAGTGATTGCCTTTACCTGCTCCTTAGCTTCCCTCTTTCCAAGCACTTCAGTGTCACTAGGTAGTGTACTAGGTTGACGATTTAGCAAGGCATTGGCAATTTGCCCAATTTGATTTTCCAAGGTCTTGATAGAAACAACTTGACTCTTGAACAAAAGCTTCAACTCCTCTAATTCTAATTTTTCATTAGCTTATTGCAGCTGAACACTACGCCATAAGTGGGCTATTGTAATGTCTAAATGGTGTTACAATAGGCCCCAAAAGCGTTACAATATATCTATTGTAACACCAAGGGGCGTTACGTATACGAGCATTATAATAGACACCCTATTGTAACACTTTACTGATCTATTGTAACAGAGAAGAAAATGTTACAATAGGCACCTACTGTAACACTAACTGGCCCAAATATAATACAAATTGAGTGATACAATAGCTTGATCAAGATTGCATAAGTGGGACCCACAAGAAGGGCCCATGTGGCCCCTCCTTGTGGGTCCAACTTAACCTATTGTAATACTAGGTTTTATCTATTATAACACCAATTTTTTTAGTTAGGCAACACTAGAATATGTGTACTGTAACAGTCTTTTTATCTATTGTAACACTAGTAACATTTATAATGTAACATTATATGTAAACAAATGTTACACTATAACAAGCAAATGTAACAGCTATTCTAAACATTTTTGAAATATAAGGTTTGTTTTTAGAACAATCCATAATCAACAAAAACATCAAATCTGAGTACATAAGAGTCTCAGCTCTGCAAACCAAACAACTACATAACAGAACATTCTCTAAACCATCTCCAACGACAACCAAAGTACTACAAATAGTCGCATCCCAACGCCAACGACAACCAAATACTACATAATTAATTCTAAATACCAAGGCAGGAGAGTCTCATCTCGCCAACACCAACAAGTACGACATAACTACTACACAGTCAAGTTTATAAATATCAGGGCAGGAGAGAACAAAAGTAACCAAGTACATAATAAACATGAAACTTAATAACATATTTAACAAGTGGGCTTATTTAAGAACTGGTGCCTGTTTGAGTGGCGGGAGTGATTGGAGTGCCATTGTCGTCTTGATCGCTTGAGATGGTAGCGCAAAAGTCTCCAATATCACACTTCATACCAGGATTCGCCTCTTCTATTTTTTTCAGCATCCAAGCCATGTTCTCCTGGACTTTTTTATTTACCTTGGCTTCCATTTCACTCTCCAGATTTCAAGATATCTTTGCGGTCAACTCATCAACAGCAGGTTCGGGAATAGATGGATTATTTTCTAAGGCAAGTACCGTACCTTGCCTTCCCACCAACCAATATTGTCCATGTTTTCCACTAGGAAGCATCGCGCCGGCATCATTTCCTTCTTTCAGCATCTCATAAATGGAATCCTATAAGACAAATTTGTATAAATTTGTTAACGGACAAACTAAGTGTTTTTTATTTACAACTAAATATAGATGCAATTCTTCAATGAACTATATGAGAAATTTACTTAAATTTGTTACAGGTAAAACAAACTCAGGTTCATTATCTACAACTAAATTTACTTACCATTCTTTTCTGAATTGCGTCCCTGTTTGTCTTATACTTGCGCCCTTTTTTGTGCTTGCGACTTTTGAAATAAACTTTAGCTTGTGATGGGGAGCCCTGATTTGGGTCTTTGGTTTTCTGGCATGTACCAAAAATAAAATGACAAATAAGGACTACATTATCATAAATGTGAAAGAAAAATAAAAACAATAATGATATATGGGCCAAGAAAATATCAATCTGATTAATAATAATCAGAGAAACTAATTTTAATATTAATCTGATTAATTATTAGTCTGATTAATAATCTGACGAATAATGAGACTATATTTGTTTTGCAATTATACCTAAATTGAACAATTTCACTTTTATAATTAAAATAATGTCATACCAGTTTCTCTTTAACTTCAGCAAGAGTTTTACGACCAAGTGTGTGGGGGTCAGTATAAGAATTACGACGGGCTGCATTTTTCTGTGTAAGTACCTGTTACAAATAAAAAAAATCAAATCTCATATCTCAACTAATATTGGTATTGGATGCCAAACAGATAAAGTTAAAATTATTGACCTGAACTTCTTCTTCTGCCCAATACTTCAACAAAACCTTAAAATCTTCATGTGGAATTTCATGCGGCCTGTTTTGAATCCATTTCTCGTCACTGTCATATTTTGTATAATGTGCCTTTTTGACACGTGACTTGTGCACTCTCCAAAGAGTATTAAGTGTCTTGTTTAAATACTTTTCCCTTTGTGCAGGAATATCATACCTATCCTATAATATGCCAAACACAAACTTTGCATTATCTCAATGCACATGTACTAATAACACTGAAATTTCAGGCTAATTGGTAAAACTGAGAACCCCAGAGTATATTGCACCATATTCTTCTTTAATTCTTGTGGAACGACATGCCAGTTTACATGAGTAAGTGACACATGATCCTTGACTAGTATCCCAAGAAAATTACTCAACTCAGATCTAATCTTCCTATCTCCAATTGGCTGACCTCGTTTACTAAATTTAATGATTAGCTTCTCATTAGCACTCCTACCATGAACTTTCAACATTTCGGTCCGTCCTCGAGGTTTTTTAGGACCTGGACACATATGAACAATATAATAGAAAATTGCAGGTCCTAGTTGCTATATTATTGTTAATAATCTTACAAGAACATACTCAGGTGTCATGTTTATTACCTTTTTTAACAACTTCCTGGGCATTCTGTAAACTCGACTCACCAACATCCTCTATCATTGGATCAGCTTCAAGATTCTGCATCTGACGTTCCCGCAGCGCTATATAAGCGACAGCTGATCCACTTTCAAAATTGCCACACTGTTTTAACAGTTTACTACAAGTTGGATTGATAAGTTTTCGAGCAGATGAACTCTTTGCTTCTGTGTTCGTAGTCGGGGCTGCAGTGGCTCAGGAACGAGTTTTGGGACCAGGTGGTAGTGTCTTTTTTTCCTTCACAGAATTAATTCTCTATATATATATGCAACAAATGGAATGAAGTAAAAATTTAAGCATAATAAGTCTAAATCAAAATAATGAGTAAACGGATTATAAATAGAAGGAAGTAAAAATTTAAGCATAATGAAGTGAAAAATTAGACATTAGATGGATTATAATCAAAATACTCCCCTTCTTGATTATTAAGAACAATTATGGGAAAAAAACAAATTATATATAAGTACTTATGTCAACACTCACCACCTAGATGTGTTATTTCAAATAAATTGGTAAAATTTAATTAAGTGAATTAAGTATATATTAAGTAAATTATGACCGAGACCGAAACAAGAAGACTAAATGAAGTATTAAATTAAGTTTCATTTTACCAGAAATTGCAGTACACACTTAAATTAGTTAAGGCAGATGCGTATACCTTTGGAGAATCATCATTATCACTTTTCCTCTCGTTTTCCAAGACATATTCATCAGAAACCTCATTGTCTTTCTCCTTCCCCTTGACATTCTGCACTGTAGGTGGTGTTGGATTAGTCCCATATTTACCTAACCCAAGTTCATCAAACTTTGCCCTGTTTTCTTGCACACGTTTCATTTTAAGTAGCTCATACTTATTAATACCTTGCGATGGCTGTTCCGATAACTACAACACATTGTAACAGTTAATACACAATTAATTATCCTTATTTTTTTATTTATACGTTACACCAAACTTGCATTCATGCTAGTTTAACTACATAGGGGCATAGGAAAATTAATTGCAAAATTAGTAAAAATGACTACCTTAACAGCAATGTCATTCTTCCCTGTACTTTTGCCATTTATCTTGTCTCCCTGTAAATTCAACTTCCTTCTCGCTGTTCCTTTTGGACTAACAGTTCCTTCTTCAAGTTCTGGAGTCTCCGCAACTGGCATATTACACTTTCGTGGTGATAAAATCCTCTTGGGCAGCTCAGGTGACTTCTGCTTATTCTTCTTTCTTTGTTGTTCCTGTTGGAGCTGGTGTGAAGTCACAAATTTATGCTTCCCTTATTTCTTGGTTGACCCTGTGAAAGAAGATTGAACAGTCATGGTAAACATATGGCGCTAGTGAAGATTTATTTAAGTGTGTGTCGATATACATGCGGGATTAATATAATTACCTTGAATTAGGTTCTTCCTCGGTCGTATAATTACCCATGGTTGCATCTGAACTAAAGGCTCCACTTCTTTGTCAATAACAGTGTCAACATACAAATGAAGTTCATAATCCATCTTAATTTCATTTACAAGGTCCAGCAATTCTTTATCGCGTGTCAGCAATTTCCAACCATCAGCAGCTTTGGTGTATACCCCTTCAATTTTTGTCAACTTCATGTAATCTTTGACATATTCCATAAGCACGCTATATGAGAATTCTGAAGTATCCAGTCTATTACCAATAAAGCTTTTTCCACCGTGATAAGTAGTCTTTTTAAAAATTCCGTCATAGTGCAAATTTAAAGTCACACATTTTTCTTCCATCCTACATAAAATGGAAATAAGATTAGTAGTTAATATTTAAACAGCTACGAGCACATTTAAACAGATGCAAATTTAATAAAAAAAAAATAGAAATACATGAAAATGATATAAAAATTAGCACTCATATGCAATATTCATGCAAACAGATGCGAGCATATTTAAACAAATGCAGTATTTATAAATGAACACTTTAAATATTGATGCAACATTAAAAAATAGAAATACAAGAAAATAATATAAAAACAGAGATACAAGAAAATAAAAACAGATGCGATCGATTCAAATTTTAGCAGTTAATATTTAAACCATAAACTTGATATATTCGGAGTACAATAACCAAACTAAGAAATACATGAATTTGTCTTAAGGATTATGTCTTGAACTGAAACAAATATTAAACATCTTGATTTTCCACTTCAGTTTGTGGAACAGGAATTTGTTCTTTAGGGACATCATCCCTAAACCAATTAAATTCACCATCTTGATTAATAATATCATTCTGATGGTTATGGTCATTCTGATCTTCAGTTTGAGTTTGGTCATCGGCGACGTCGCACCAGTCCCTTGGTAACTTTTTAATAACATAGTGCACCATATTTTCAGTCTGATCTTCGACATAAAAATTTTGTTGCACTTGTGAAGTCATCATGTAGGGATCTGATTTGCTGCACAACTTTTTAAAATTCACTTTGGTGAAACCAAATGAATCCTTCTCTTTTTGGTACCAATAACACTTGAAAAAAACCACTGGAAACGCTCCCCAATAGTCAACTTTAATAATATCTACAACTGATCCATAGTAATTGACGGCCCCGACGATTAGGTTTTCATCTTTCGCACTCGCAAAGCTAGTGGTTTCAGCAGTCAAAAATACACCGATGTTTTGTGTAGTGCATTTCGAATCTCTGTTTTTTGTATGAAATCGAAATCCATTAACCACATAACCACTAAACCTCCTAGCTGTTCGGTTAGGACCCAGTGCAAGCATACGCAGATCAGTTGAAATATTGACCATTTTTTCCACCTCTTTCTTTAACCATTTCCAAAATACTTCGGAGTGTGTTTGTTCTCTTCTATATTTTTTTGAGTTGGCATCACCATCCACTAAAGTCCGATGGTTCCTATGAAAAATTATGTTGAAACACTTTAAGAAGAAAGACAAAGTTCAAAATTTATAGTTTTCACTAAATGAAGTAGGGTCTAAAAACTTACTCGATCAATGTCTCACTTTCTTGATTGCCACAATTGAAAAGAATATAGGTATGGCACGCTTTCCACTCCAAATCAAACAAAATATAGTTATTTGAACTGTCATCGAATCGCATTACATTAACATTTTTGACACTTTCATCGAACAATAAAAAAATAACAAAATATACTAAATATCAACTTAACAACAAATAAAAACATAAATCAAGTAAACATATAAATCAATTATGACAAGAAAAATAAACAATACACACATGCATGCGACTAAAGACCCAAGTGAATATCAAAACCCAAGTATAAGTACATACCTTACTGAAAGCTTTAACTCCCGACTCTAAATGAGGAAAAACCCCAATTGGAATGCCCTAATCGACTGAAAATTCACAATGAAATAAAACACATTAGTACGGGCAAGTAAATATGTTTAAATAGGAGCAATTTAACAATGAAGTATGTTAACAATTACCGGTTGATCGGAGCAAAAACAGAAAAGCCCCAATTTCAAGACCTGCAAAAAAATGAAGAAATTAATGCGGGCCTTTAAATTAGAGCAAAATAATGTGGGTATTCAAATACCAGATCCAAGAGACTGCAATTTTTTCTTCAAGAGACAAAGAAATTTTGTAATTTGTAGGTAATTTGTAGTTTAGATCGAAGAAATTTCAGAGAGAGAGAGTGAGTGAGTGAGGGACGGTTGTGTTAGTTTTTTGTCTAATTCCCGACAATATGTAATTTGGGGGGAAAACTGCCGCTTCTTTTTTCACCTAAATATTTAGCAATTTTTAATTTTAATTTTTTTAAAAAACTTTTATTAATTAAATTATTATTTATTAAATAATGAACCACCAAAATTACTTTTTTATTTATTACAATAAATTTCGTAATTTGTAGGTAATTTGAAGTTACATTCCCGATTAATTAATAATTCAGAATATAGTTTTACTACTACTTTTGTAGTAATATTTCCACTTTAAAATATTTAAAAATTAAAAAGTACCTAATGTAGCACCAGGTGCTAGTGTTACATGCTGTGCAACACCAGCATTTCATTGTAATAGTAGATTTATAGCTATTATAACACTACAAACGAGGTGTTAAAAAAGGCCAAAAATCTTTTAGCTAATGTAACGCTCCTTGTAACACTTGCATTACAGTAGCACACTTATGGTGTAGTGGAAGTTGCTGTCTCGGTGCATACTGTGGTTGCTAAAAACCAGGGGGTTGTACTGTTTAGCTGGGTAGTGCTGATACGGCTGTTGAACCTCATTCTGAGCATTGCTCCAACTGAAATTATGATGATTGCAGTTGTTGGGATGATAGGTGGCTGGCACTGGTTGCTGCGATCGCTGGAAGTTGCTCACAAACTGAGCTGATTCACTAGAAATTGTGCACTGATCAGTCTTGTGGGCACAAGCACAAAGCTTGCAGACACTAGCGATTTGATTAACTCCATAATTAGCCAAAGTGTCCACCTTCATCGTCAAAGTCTTAAGTTGGGCAGCGATAGCAGTTGCTGCATCCAACTCCAGAATTTCTGCGACTTTTTACTGAGTCAGCCTCTGGGAAGGATTCTGGTACTCATTAGCAGCCATCAATTTAATAAGTTCATAAGCTTCATCATAGCTCTTAGCCCACAAGGCTCCTCCTGATGCTGCATCAAGCATGGGACTAGAAGTAGCTACCAATCCATTGTAGAAGCAATTAATAATCATCCAATCAGGTATGCCATGGTGTGGGCACTTCCTTAGCGTCTCCTTATATCGATCCCAAGCCTCACACAGAGATTCCCCTGTTTGCTGAGCAAACCGGGTAAGAGCATTTCTGATAGTAGCAGTCTTCGTTATGGGGAAGAATTTAGTGAGAAACTTTTGCGCAAGATCCTCCCAAGTGGTGATAGATCCTGCTGGTAGAGAGTGTAACCAGCACTTAGCCTTATCCCTTAAAGAGAATGGGAACAGACGTAGCTTAATAGCATCTTCAGTCACATCATTAAATTTGAAAGTGTCGCAGATCTCGATGAAATCCCTGATGTGCATGTTGGGGTCTTCACTAGGAGAACCCCCAAACTGAACTGAGTTATGTGTCATCTGAATCGTGCTTGACTTGATCTCAAAAGTGTTAGCCCTGATGGCCGGTCTGATGATACTTTACTGAATGTCATTAATCTTAGGCTGAGAATAGCCCATCAAAGCCTTCGGATTTTCTGGTTGATCTCCCATTCCTACTATAACTGGTTCTTCGACTTTCTCTTCTTCTTCTACCTTCTTTTCTTCCTCAAAATCTTCCTTCCGAACTACCACAACTTCTTCTTCGGCTTTATCCAGTGTTCTCTTACGAGTACGCGAACGCGTATGCATACACCCTCGCTAGAGTACCAAAAGTAAGACAAGGAAACAGATAAGTAACAATGTCTAAGTCAATGAACTTTAACGACCACTGATGGAAAGCACATAAACTATCAATTAACACTGCAGTCCCCGGCAGCGGCGCCAAAAACTTGTTAGTCGCTAAATACGCGCTAATAATACACGCAAGTATACGAGTTCGCAAGTAGTATAGAATCTTTTCTAGTTCATTCCCACATAGACTGTATTGGTTAACTAATTAATTCACGCATTTAAGCAACAATGTATGGTTATTATTCAATGCTAAGAGGATAACAAAGTGAGGTTGTTTATAACTAAGAATTAAACTAATAATTAAACTAATAATTATAACTACGAGAATAAGATTGATTGAAGTAATAAGTATGACAAACATGGAATTCTAACTTCATTAAATACTTCATTCAATAGCCTCATTGTTCTTAACCTTAGCATGCAATGGTAATGACACTAATCAGATAACACGAAACTAATAAACGCCAACTTTCATTGCGCGAGTACCGTACTACCAGACATCCACAAAAGAGATAGAAGCTGAATAGACACCAATTATATTGAGACCCTATATGTGTATAGAATTTGACAACATAACGGTTTAAGCACAAGTTATCTATCTTGATTACATAGGGCAAGTAATATGGTTAAAATTACCTACAAATCATGCATGACAATACACGAACCTATGCTAGCATGGCAAGTTCTAAATCCTTAAGTTCACTTTTGCTTCATTAAGAATTAACACACTATCTTATAAGTTCGCGACGCTCACAAGACGAATACGCACAACCAATACTAGGATATCATATAATCACCACATACTAAGGCATCAAACAATTTAACTAAAGAAATCCATAAATAAATCCGCTAGAACCCCACGATAACGTCTAGCCCATAATCGGACTCATCATCAACGTGGGTTCCGATGAAAGCATGATATATAAAACGTAGTCTTTATAACGAATAAATAAACCAAGTACAAATAAGAGTATAGGTTCAACAAAACAAGAAACGAGCATCCAAAATTACAACTCAAAATAAAGATTCACAAGAATAAATTAGATCGTCTTCGCCTTTGTTGAATTGTGCTATAGGTCTCTTATCGTCTTCTCCTTGTGCTCTGGTAAGTCTCCTTATTAAAAAACAATCTTGAGTTATCAATATATAGCAGTCCAATCAACCCAGTAGTTCAGAAAATAGAATTGTAATAGAATCAGGATTTTATTATCCCGACACGGCGCGGCCGTGCGCTTCATCAGAGCGAGCGTGCTGGCTTTCTGTACTTCGGCGCGTCCGCGTGCTTGTTTAGCGCGGGCGCGCTGGGCTTCTGCCAGAAATAACTTCTTTTCTTTTTCTCTATCCTGTAGCTTCGAGTCAGCTTCAACGAGCTTTTATTCCAGCACCACCTAGACACCATATTAGCACCAAAATAATGCTAATTCACCTGATTCATAGATTAGTGTCTGAAATGCAAAAACACTAGAAAACACGTTAAAACACTTAACAACTTGAGTACAAATACACCAATCCAAAGCTTATTAGAGCATTAAAGTGTCATAAATTCCAATCAACACCCTCTTATTTAACGACAAAAAAGTTTAATATCTTCATATTTATGAGCACTTTGCTCAAATTAGATTCTAGTAATCTTTCACTAGAGTTTGTGCAAATTAAGATGCAATATGGTAGAGATCTATAAACCCGAACCCGAACCGCACCCGAACACGAACAAAACCCGATGGATTCGGGTTTGGGTTTAGTGCTTCAGATTTTTCCGGGTTCGGGTTTGACCAAAAAAATCGGGTTCGGGTTTGGTTTTTGCTAAACCCGTTTCGACCGACCCGATTAGCATCCCTAATGACAAAACATTTAAGATTTTTATTATGCAATAGATTGTGTATTGCTTTCCTTTTAAAATAATGTTGAAGATTTTTTTATTTTTTTATATTAAATATTTATTATTACAATTAATTGATCAACATGTTATTAGATGTAAGTTATTTATAAGTAATACGAGTGGCATATTTTATTATGAAAGAATAACATAAAT
Source organism: Apium graveolens (assembly GCF_009905375.1). Classification (NCBI taxonomy): domain Eukaryota; kingdom Viridiplantae; phylum Streptophyta; class Magnoliopsida; order Apiales; family Apiaceae; genus Apium; species Apium graveolens. Next base: position 66,741,424 of record NC_133650.1, read on the forward strand.
ATATTATTAATTATTTAAATTGCAAGAAGGAAAATTTAGATAGAAAAAATGTTGCTTAACAAAAAAAAAGAAATAAGAAATGTTACTTTATTTTCCGATTTCACTAATAAGAAATATTATAAATTGACAAAATCCGCCAAACAGAATCAAATAAAACCGAACCGAATGGTTTGGTTTTATCGGGTTAGGAGGTTATCGGGTGTTATGGATTAAAACTACTATATATAATTGCTGTATTTAATACTAAGGAACGTGAGCTCCAAGGCTCGATTTGACTGCTCTTGTGTTTCGTGACTCAATCTGCCTTAACAAGATGCCTACGTACCTTGCTGATTGCCAAGGATCAAGTCAAAAAACGTAGTTCTGATTTGTGGGGTGAGACCCCTTATATAGATGTGGGAGTCCTTGAATTGGACTTGGTATAGGAGACTTGGTGGACAAGCCTCTGAATTAGGATAGACTTAGGAGTCCTAGGAAGTAGGAAGCTGATTCCTTATCTTTTTAGGTCCCCTTGAGGCTAATCTCTAAGGATTTATATCCTTATCGGGACTCTTTTCAACATCTGATTTCTCCCTTATTAATTAATTACGAAATTAATTAATAATCAGGGCCTTTGGGCCTTTTTTTTATTCCATCAGGCCTGAACTGGTCCATCAGCTTTAACCTTTCTGGTTTGAGTATCGTATAACTATTTATTGGGCCTAGCAGCCCATACCTGGCAGTATTTAATTATACTATCATAATTTATTTATCCCTATCATTTGCCCCCCAACTTTTGAGAAACATTGATTAAGTTTCGCAGAAGTTAAATCTACTCGTTCCCTTACAGGGTTTTGTTTTTGCGTAAAGTGTGGAGCGACCTACACATTTACAATGAATCTTCCTTTTATTCAGGAATTATCTTAATTTCCAAGAATTTTTCCCTAATTTTCTGGGATTTTCCCTAATTTTCTGGATTTTTCCCTAATTTTCTGGGATTTTCCCTAATTTTCTGGATTTTTCCCTAATTTTCTGGGATTTATCCTTAATTTCTGGATTTTTCCCTAATATTCTGGGATTTATCCTAATTTTCTGGATTTTTCCCTAATTTTCTGGGATTTTCCCTAATTTTCTGGATTTTTCCCTAATTTTCTGGGATTTATCCTTAATTTCTGGATTTTTCCCTAATTTCTGGGATTTATCCTTAATTTTCTGGGATTTATCCTTAATTTCTGGATTTTTCCCTAATATTCTGGGATTTATCCTAATTTTCTGGATTTTTCCCTAATTTTCTTGGATTTTCCCTAATTTTCTGGATTTTTCCCTAATTTTCTGGGATTTATCCTTAATTTCTGGATTTTTCCCCAATTTCTGGGATTTATCCTTAATTTTCTGGATTTATTCCTTAATTTTCTGAAAATATTAACATTTTTCAGAAATTATTTAAGGAATTTCCTTTTTTTTTTTTTATACAGATTTCGACCAGGAATCCATTCGGCCAGGATCCTGGTCGAATTAACCTTCAGTATGCCTTGGTCGACTGAATTTCGAGCAGGTTCTATTCGATCAGGAATCCTGGTCGATTTTCGGCCAGGATTTTCACCCCTTCCTTTTTTTTTTTTTTTTTTTACAGTTTTCGAGCAGAAAATTTTCGAGTAGGAAATTTCAATTTCGGTCAGGATTTTCGGTCAGGAGTCCTAGTTTTGACCGAATTAACTTCCCTTGGTTGCCCAGGTCGATAGAAATTCGGGCAGGATCCATTCGACCAGGATTTGGCCTTGCTTTCTGGTCGACAATCTTCTCAGGGTTAAGAAAAGAGGATCAGGATTTTCGGTCAGGATCTCTATATAATTCTTGGTCGAATAGGTTTAAATTCTGGTCGAAATAACCATTTTCTTTAGCCCTTGTCGACAGAATTTCGACCTCAACTCTTTGGATTAGGAATGTATCTGGGTTTATCTGGGTTTTGCATTTGGGCCCTAATTCTTTAATTAACTGGGCTTCTTTGGGCCTGGGCTAGTTCATGTCTTTCCAATCTGGGCCTTTTTCTGAATCTGGGCTTCTTGTACCCACAGGCCCAATAATTCTGGGGCTGGTCTAAAAAAAAATTTTAGAACCTTCTGGAATTTTCAAGGTTTTTATGGAATTTCCAAATGTTTCTGGATTTTTCTAGAAAGTTTCCCTTAATTCTTTCAATTCCTTGTAGAACATTCCAGAATATTCCTTACTTTGGGCCAAAATGGGCTTTTTAAGGCCCATTATCCACTTATTTCTCCTATATATAGGTGGGATGAGAGTGTGCTTCTTCACACCTCTCATTTCATTTCTCTTCATCTCAAACTTCCTAATCTTCTCCTCTCTCAAATCCACTCCTTCCTCCTCCCAAGTCTTTTCCAGTCTTTACTAGATGGCTGACAAGAGTTCCGAGAGGGCGGCCAAGATAGCCTCGGCTTCAAAACGAGGTAAGGATATCGAGATCCGCTCTTCATATATGTCTTTAATTGATATGATTAATACTAGGGGGGATGAATATCCTTCCACTGCACATCTCGACTCCTTTAATCACTGTAATACTTGGCATAACATAGATTTCAATAAACTAAATGCTCGTTATAACGTCCTTCCCCCCTTTAGACTAGTTCCAGTCTCTGGTGGTGACCGTACTTGCCACTGGAGGCCCGATACTCTCTTCATCTACACCGACGCCCTTAATGCTGGGCTTAGGTTCCCTTTCCATCCTTTTATCCCTCATCTTTTGGCTGACTTACAAATCAACCCGTGTCAGCTTCCTCCAAACGCCTGGAGGAATATTCTATGTTTTATGGTTTGTTGTCTTAGGGAGGGCTTTCCTCTTTCTGTAGCCGTTTTTAGGAAAGTCTTTCAATGTTACAATAGTTCTTCCAATATTTGTGGCTGGGTTTATGTCAAACAAAGGCCCAAAAGCAAACATATCTTTAATAGCGCCTCTATTCCTGATAATAATCCAAATTGGAGGAATAGTTTCGTTGGGTTACGTTGGGAGAATGGCGACTGGGGCACGCTCTTTCGATCTTCCTTCGGGAAGGTCAGTGATGGTAGCCTCAAATCCATTCACTTAACTCCTGAAGAAACTATCATTTACAATGGGCTCACTCAGGATGATGGCACCACCACCAGCTGGACTCTTTTAGAAGAGTTTTCCCTGATTCATGTGGGACTATCCTCTGTTTCTCAACAGGGTATTTCTCTTCCCTTCTCAATTTTTCTTTATTTCACGCATTATTAACATCACTTATTTTGTCTTTTGCTTTGTTTCAGCTGCTAAGGAGATTAACGAGGACAATGTCCCCTTGGTCGAGGAAACAGCTAGGATGAAGAAAGCTCGGTTAGCAGGCCTAGACACCCGAGGAAAGGCGACAGAGCCTATCTTCTTGAGAAAGCACAAGGAGCCTATGGGGGAGGCTTCAACTGAAGGAGCTGAGGGCCATAATGCTCCTATCACTGCTGCTGCCCCTGCTGCTGCTGCTACAGGCGCCTTTCAGCCTCTCTGGGGATTCCGCCGAGGGGATACCGTGGTTGGTTCCACGAAGCATGCTTGGGATTGGTCCTACCATAGCGTGACTCCAAAGGACTTTACTGATGTGGTGGCCACCCCTGACCTTGAGAGGATTAAGCTCATGGGAGCCCAATCTCTGGCTTCGGTATGCCTTCTCTTTTTTAAACTTATTTCTCGTTCTTGTAGCACTTTCTTGCCTTATACTTTGTTAATTGTTTTGTTTCAGTCTAACGCCTACTTTCAAGGCGCTGTGAGGCAAGCCGAATCATGGAAGCGGGCTTCTGATAAGGCCGATAATGCCCTCAGGAGGCAGCAGAAGAAGTATGCTACCCTGGAGAAGAAGCTCAAGCGCAAGGAGGAAGAACTCGGAGAGTCTAACGCCGAGCTGGTGGTACTTCGGGCGGATAAGGATAAGGCTATAGACAACTATCTGGACTCGGAGGAGTTTGCCCAATCTATGAGGATTAGGGATGATTCAGTCTTTCCCGAGTTTTTTAGGACTAGTTGGGACACGGCCCTTGGGACCGTGAACGAGGCTTGTCCTGATATTAACCCGGCGGACTATATCTGCCCTGATGACGAGGCTTTGCTACAGAGGTTTCGTACCCGAGTAGTTGTCTCAGACCATGTTCCTCAGGATCCACTCCTTCCTCCTCCCGAGTCTTCTTCCAGACCTGCTGAGGACGACAGCTCTTCCTCCTCCTCCGAGACGACAGAGACATCCAGCGAGAGTGGAGAGGACGATGATATGGATGCCGAGGGTACTTCAGCTCCTTAGAGCTTTTTCAGCCCTGCGTGGCTTTTTTTATTTTCGAGACTTTATTTATCAAACTTTTGTAACATCTATCAGATCTATTTCATTTATCACCTTTTATGCTTGCATCCATGCATTTGATTTTTATTTGTTAGGCCACAAACATACTTTGAAGAACTTATGAATTTCATAAAATTGTCTGGGATTCGTCCCTTACACAAGTCTTAATAAATTTCGTAATAAAACTAAAACATATAAATCCTAAGCAAGCAAAGCTTCAAGGTGCTTTTCAACCTACTCGCCATCCTGACGAGTGAGAATCGTACTTCGACCATCTCACACGTAGTAAACCTTCAGGTTTTGTGCGTGCCAGGTTCTCGGGACTTCAAAACCATCCATAGTCTCCAGCTTGTAGGTTCCTCTACCCTGAACGCTCTTGACTCTATACGGCCCTTCCCAATTTGGGGCAAGCTTTCCTTTCTGTCCGACACCAGAAGCCTCTATTTTTCTCAAGACTACGTCACCTTGTTTGAAAAACCTCTCTTTAACCCTTAGGTTGTAGTAGAATGAAGCCTTTTTCTGATATTCTACTATCTTTGCGTGTGCTTTATCTCGCACTTCATCGATTAAATCCAGGGCTAACTTCTGCCCTTCCTCATTTTCTTTTTCATCAAAAGCCTGAATCCTTGGAGAAGAATGTGATATCTCCACGGGAACTACTGCTTCCGCCCCATATGCCAACATGAAAGGAGTTGCATTTGTCGTGACTCTACAGGTAGTCCTATAGGCCCACAATATGGGAAGTATCTCATCCACCCAGTTATTTCTTGACTTTTCGATCCTCTTCTTTAGTCCATCCAGGATTATCCGATTTGCTACCTCCGCTTGCCCATTGGCTTGCGGGTGAGCCACAGAGGTGAACCGTAACTCAATTTCATTTTCTTCGCAATACTTCTTGAATTCCTCGTTGTTGAATTGTGTTCCATTGTCAGTGACGAGGATACGGGGAATTCCATATCGGCACATAATGTTTTCCCACAGGAATTGTGCAACCTGCTTAGTTGTGATTTTGGCCAAAGGTTTGGCTTCGATCCACTTGGTGAAATAATCAATGGTTACAATCAGAAACTTCCTTTGTGCTGTGGCCATAGGAAAAGGCCCTAGAATATCCATCCCCCACATAGCAAAGGGAATAGGTGAGTTGATAGAGGTCAGCATCTCGGGGGGTTGTCTGGCGACTGGTGCATGCTTCTGACAACGATCACACTTCTTTACATATTCTTTGGCATCAGCCATCATTTCTGTCCAATAGAAGCCTAAACGAGTTATCTTATGAGCCAAGGCCCTGCCCCCCAAGTGTTGCCCACAAATACCTCCATGCACTTCCTCAAGAGCTAAGCGTGCCTCATCGGGCCTGAGACACCTCAAGTAAGGAACCACGAAAGATCTTTTATATAGAATCCCATCTATCAAAGAGTACCTTAGTGCTCGAACAGTTAACTTCCGTGCCTCAATTGTATCGCTTGGCAACCAACCGGTCTGAATGTGAGCCTTGATGGGATCAATCCATGACGTCCCCAAGCCTACGGGAGCCACAAGCTTAACATCTATGCTTCGTGTCTTCAAAACACGGAAGTACACACTTCCTGAACTTTCTTCAATCTCAGATGAAGCAAACTTTGATAGCGCATCTGCTTTAGCATTTTCTTCCCTTGGAATGTGTTCAACATGGCATTCATTAAATTGGGTCATCACAGCCCTTACTAGGCGAACATACTTTGCCATCGTATCATCCCTTGCTTCAAATTCTCCCTTTACCTGAGATATGATCAACTTCGAGTCTCCACGGACCTTTAAGTTTTTGACTCTAAGTGTCCCAGCTAGACCAAGGCCAGCAATCAGGGCTTCATACTCTGCCTCATTGTTTGTGGTTGGGAAGTCTAGCTTCATGGCATACTCAATTAAGAATCCATCAGGGCTTTGCAAAACCAACCCTGCTCCACTGGAATTTGTTTTTGATGCTCCATCAAAATAGAGAACCCAATATTCTTTCTCCTTGTCCCCATTGTCGACTCCCTTGTCTTGAGGTGTGGTATCTTCCTGCCCCCCGACTTCTTGGTTGGGTATGGTACATTCCACCACGAAGTCAGCTAGTGCCTGGGCTTTTATGGCCATACGTGGCTTATACTTGAGATCGAACTCTCCCAACTCTATTGCCCACTTAATCAGTCTCCCACTTGCCTTGGGACTGTGAATGATATTTCTCAGTGGCTGATTTGTTAGCACTTCAATTTGGTGAGCTTGAAAATAAGGACGCAGCTTTCTTGAAGCCATTACCAAGGCTAAAGCGAATTTCTCAATGGCTGAATAATTCAACTCAGCACCATGCAAAATTTTGCTGACATAGTATACGGGTTTCTGGACTTTCAGTTCCTCCTTAACCAACACCGCGCTCAAGGCGCTTTCTGAAACAGCCAAGTACAAGAATAAAACTTCACCCAGAACTGGCTTGGCCAACAACGGGGCCTGGCCCATATACTTCTTTAACTCTTCAAATGCCTTCTGATTTTCCTCACTCCATACAAAGTCTTTAATGTTCTTTAATGACTTGAAGAATGACAAGCACTTGTCTCCTGACTTGGAGATGAATCGTCCTAGCGCAGCAACCCTTCCTGTGAGTTTCTGAACATCCTTGACAGTTTTTGGGGGTTCCATGTCCAGGATTGCCTTTATTTTATCGGGGTTAGCCTCAATTCCCCTTTTTGAGACCATCAATCCCAAGAATTTTCCAGATCCTACTCCGAAAGCACACTTCGTGGGATTCAACATCATCTTGTGGTACCTCAGGACCTCAAAAGCTTCCCTCAAATGGGTTATATGATCAGTCTTTACTAGACTCTTGACTAGCATGTCATCAACATAGACTTCCATAGTCTTCCCAATAAGATCCTTAAAAATTTTATTCACCAACCTTTGATAGGTGGCTCCTGCATTCTTGAGACCAAACGCCATAACAAGATAACAATAAACACCAAAGTCAGTGATAAATGATACCTTTGGAATGTCATCCTTATGCATTTTGATCTGGTTGTATCCGCTAAACCCATCCATGAAACTCAGCATCTCATGTCCAGCGGTGGCATCAATCAAAGTATCAATTCTAGGCAGCGGAAAACAGTCTTTGGGGCATGCATCATTCAGATCGGTGAAGTCTATACACATCCTCCACTTTCCATTAGCCTTCTTCACCATTACAGGGTTTGCTAACCACTCCGGAAATTGAATCTCCTCAATGAAACCAGCCTCTAAGAGCTTTTCCACTTCCTGCTTTATAGCCTCTTGTCTTTCCGGGGCAAAATTTCTTTTCTTTTGTTTCACTGTCTTCCGGCTTGGATCCACGTTTAACTTGTGGGTAATTAACTCCGGGTCTATGCCTGGCATATCAGCTGCTGACCATGCAAACACATCACTATTTTCTTGCAAAAATTTCACTAACTTCCCTCTAAGGGGCTCCTCTAATGTAGCTCCAATGAAAGTCATCCTCTCAGGATTCTTGGGATCTAAAGGAACCGAAACCAATTCTTCTGCTGGCCTTCCTCTATTCTCATCATTTTCTCGAACATCCATATCTTCAATAGGAAGAACCTGCCCCCCGACTCCATCTGCCCTCAAAGAGGCCACATAACAGCTTCTAGCCATTTTTTGATCTCCTCTCTCTTCTCCAATCCCGTTTCGGGTGGGAAACTTCATGACTGAATGGTAGGAAGAGGGGACTGCCTTGAAGGCATGTATCCCTGTTCTCCCCATGATAGCATTATAAGTTGAACTAGCCTTTACCACCACAAAATCCAGCATCTGCGTTGCTTGCCTTGGCTCCGTACCTATGGTGGTTGGCAATTTAATTATCCCTTCCACAGGACATTCTACTCCAGCAAATCCATATATCGGCATGTCGGTTGGTGTCAACTGGGAGTCGTTATACCCCATCCTTAGAAAGGTGTCGTGGAGCAAGATATCCACAGAAGCACCATTATCCACAAGGACCCTCTTAACCGGGCTATTTCCTATTATCGGCGTTATGACCAGCGGGTCGTCATGGGGAAACTTCACACCCTCTAGGTCGGAATCATCAAAAGCCAATATTACTTCTGTCCTGGCCCTCTTCGGGGCTTCTCCAACAATATGCATAACCTCTCTAGTATATGCCTTTCTGGAATTTTTGGACAATCCAGCAGCAGTTGGACCTCCAAAGATCGTGTTTATCACAGGCCCTCGAGGTCTCGGCCCTCCATAAATGGTGTTTATAACTGGTCCTCTAGGTTGGGGATTCCGCCCCTGATCATCTTGGTCCCTCCTACGATCTTCAAAGTTCTTCCTTCCATTATTATTTCTGTCTCCTCCATCTCCAGTATACTTGTTCAATCTTCCTTTTCGAATCAAAAACTCAATTTCATCTTTCAACTGCCTACACTCATCGGTGTCATGGCCAACATCTTTGTGAAACCTGCAATACTTGCCCTTATCTAGCTTGGCGGGATCAGTCTTCAAGGGCTTAGGCCAGCGAATATCTCTGTCTTTCTCAATCTCCATCAAAATCTGACTTCTGGGAGCATTCAGCTTAGCGTATTCAGTGAACTTTTGCCCAGGTCCTCCCTTCTTGGGGGTTGAATCAGGGTTTTGTTCAGTTCTAGGATATTTATCCTTAGCGATATACTCCAAATCAGTTTTTCGTTTCTTGCCTCCAGTGGGCTCATTACTTACTACGGTCTTCCTCATACTTTCTTCAACCTTGATATACTTCCCTGCCCTCTCTTGGAGCTGCAACATGCTCTCAGGGGGTCGTTTGGCCAAAGACATCTTGAAAAACTCATCCCTAGTTCCTTGTTGCAGTGCTATCATGGCTACCTTATCATCAAGGTCTGGGACTTTTAAAGCCTCCTTTGTAAAACGATTTAGGTAATCTCTTAAGGATTCTTTAGCTCCCTGCACAAGACTCATAAGAGATGCTGAACTTTTCTCATGGACTCTTCCACTGATGAATTGCTTAATAAAAGCCTGACTTAATTCTCTGAATGATCCAATAGAATTTGGGGGTAGGCGACTGTACCATCTTTGAGCCATACCCGACAGGGTTTGAGGGAAGGCCCGACATTTTATAGCATCATTCACGGGTTGCAGCAGCAGTGCATTAGAGAATGTCCTAACATGATTAGCGGGGTCTCCCGTGCCATCATAAGCTTTGATAGTGGGCATCTTGAATTTTCTTGAGATATGGGCATTCATTATCTCTTCTGTGAAGGGTGGAGTTGGATCATCAGGATCTCCAAGGGGAAGGAGATTGCTTGGATCAGTTCTTGGGACAGCAGCCCTTCTTCTTACCGGACCATCCAGGTCTATGATAGGAGGAGGATTTCTCCCCCTAGGAGGTATGTGGGGTCTGGTGGCTTGGTGAGCCTCCAAATCACGCCTCAGCCTTTGGATTTCAGCCTCATGAGCCCTGATCTTTTCCTGCACTTCTTGGGGATTCGCCCCTGGGGTGCTTTGGGGGCGTTGCCTTCCATCGGCCATTGGCTCTTTTCCAGGACGCCTCCTTCTCGGGGCTACTTCATCATCCGAAGATTCGGAGTCTCTCTCAGTGTATGGACCAGAAAATTCCCGATCCTCAGGGATAGGATCCAAACCTCGTATATAGGGGGGCGACCGCCCTCGTGCTTCGTTTCGCCCAGCATATCCACTTCCTCCAACCTCAGGGTGAAGGGGCATCCCATAAGGGGGGTTAGTAGTAACAATAGTTGAATATTCATACCCGACGGGTCGAGAATTCACAGGTATATGTATTTGTTGAACTTGAGGATTCGTACCTTGAATAGTCGGGGGAGTTGTCCCTTGTGGCTGAGGATGAGTTGCCCCTGTCTGAGCTTCCCCCTGAGTAGATGCATAAGTTGAATGGGGAGGAACCTCCACGGTTGATGAAATCACCTGGGTTGTCCCTGATGGTGTTCCCTCCTCCAGAGTGCTGGTTGTTCTCCGTGTTCTCGCCATGGTTGTTGTTCCGTTTTTCCCACAGACGGCGCCAAATGTTATGGATTAAAACTACTATATATAATTGCTGTATTTAATACTAAGGAACGTGAGCTCCAAGGCTCGATTTGACTGCTCTTGTGTTTCGTGACTCAATCTGCCTTAACAAGATGCCTACGTACCTTGCTGATTGCCAAGGATCAAGTCAAAAAACGTAGTTCTGATTTGTGGGGTGAGACCCCTTATATAGATGTGGGAGTCCTTGAATTGGACTTGGTATAGGAGACTTGGTGGACAAGCCTCTGAATTAGGATAGACTTAGGAGTCCTAGGAAGTAGGAAGCTGATTCCTTATCTTTTTAGGTCCCCTTGAGGCTAATCTCTAAGGATTTATATCCTTATCGGGACTCTTTTCAACATCTGATTTCTCCCTTATTAATTAATTACGAAATTAATTAATAATCAGGGCCTTTGGGCCTTTTTTTTATTCCATCAGGCCTGAACTGGTCCATCAGCTTTAACCTTTCTGGTTTGAGTATCGTATATCTATTTATTGGGCTAGCAGCCCATACCTGGCAGTATTTAATTATACTATCATAATTTATTTATCCCTATCATCGGGTTAGGAGGTTCGAGTTTGTTTAAATTTTTTCAAAACCACAATAATGCGGTTTGATTCCGGTTTAACATATTAACCGAACCAAATCGGATCGCGATCACTTCTACCATATATTTTATCAACATTTGACAGGTACAAATAAATTTTAATTCAACAATTTCTTAAAAATAGTCTCAAATTTATAAAGCACACAAATACTCCATTAAAATAATATTTAACTTTTTACTTTATTTTTGTGTTTGCCCCTAAATATTATATTTAAGGGTGAGTTATAATCATTTACGATTAAATATGAAATCAACCACCGAAATGAAACTAGACATATAAAAATATAGATAGAATAAAATTTATAAAGGGTATTGAAATGAAAAATATTTAGAAATATTTTTTTTTTATAAATGTGATAACTTATATTCAAGGACGGAAGAAAGTATTGTAAAAATATAATCATTAGGTCAAGTCCCGTTTATCACAACTGATCACTTTTTCTCACTCAATCTATCGTGAGAAGTCCATAAAAGTTGCAATACTTCTGTACACAATTTGTTTGAAATATTTGAAAGAAGTAAACGACCAGCCGACAATGCTTTTAGACCCTTTAATCAAGCAAAGCGTGTTTAATTAAAAACACTAATAACCGTCCCCCTTCTCCCTGCCCCCCATGTGCAACAGCCCCCATGAAATCGGCACAAGAAAAACTTAGCCCCCAAGTGGCCCCCAATCTTATTCATATCTTCCTCTCTTTTCTCGTTTCTTTTCTTCAACGCATTACGCTTGGGTAATAAATAAACCGACTTATCCAAAATACCAAAATAAGCTCGAATATAAAACGGTCGAACGGACCTTTGATCCTTCATCCGGAAGTCGGCTTGTTTAGTTTGAAATGGGGCTCGAACTCGACTGAATTCGAAGAAAACTTACATATAATTCAAATAATAATTTATTGTCAACCATTTAAATATTTGTACTAGTACATTTTTCTCATTATTTATTATTAATTTTAAAAAATTTCGTGTTATTATTTTTTGTCATCTTATTGGAATAATCTACATTACAATATTAATATCAAAATATTGAAAGTTTATATATTTGATTAATATCACAAATTCATTTTTTTTTACTTAACAATAAGTAAAAAAATTACAAATGAAATTGAAAATTATTTTTTAAAGGTGTGATCCTATTTTCTACTTTGAAATTTGTTTGGTTTACTAATAGTTAGGACAAGAGATTATAGAACAAATCTAATTCAAATATTTAGAAATAGAAAATATCTAAAAAAGATATCAGGGAGCAAAAAAATATAACTATATTTTAATTATAATTTAAGCAATATAAATCAACTTACATTTTGTTGATGCTAGGAAACAGATAAAAACTCATAGTACAAATGATAATATAAATTTTGTTTGTATTATTTTATTATTAGTGAGCTTATTAAATTTTTATTTTAGTAGTTCCAACCTATAATAGAAAAATGTGAATTTCAAAATTTAAACAAAAACAAATCAACTTTAACTGCATAATAAATAAATATATAAAATAATAATATTTTTTAATGAAAAATAAATAGAAATAATAATAATAAATTTTTATTGAAATCGATACAGCTGATCAAACCCGGGGACCGCTGACATTGTCAAGTGTTGATATTAAAAATTTCTTAGACCGCGAACAATGTACACGGTTGGTATCGCATATTTTTTCAATAAGTATCGTTGGATAGTTGATCCAATGGCAGAAAAATCGCTTGTTGTGTAAAATGTTCATGACAAACCGTTGTTAAGAACCGGCTCCCTTGAAGGAATAAGCTCTAGGAGAATGTATATTTATGCAAAAGTAAGGGAGATGGTCCTGGGCAATAATTTGTCAGGGAGCCATCATACAACAAATAACTTTTCAGCCGTTGGATGACTATAATTCAAAAAAATTGTTATAGGAAGTGCATATATTGTCCGCATTCCAATGAAATTACTTTTTTCCATGTTAATAGATCGCGGACATTGTCTGCGATTATGACCTAAAATAGACTTTTATTTGCTAAGTGAAAATGGAAATTAACGTACAATTTCAAGTTTCAACCACAGATAATGTCCGCATTTTATGAACATAGGGCAATAAGGTAGTTTCTACGGATCGCAGACAATATTTGTGATCCCTGTAGCTATTTTTTTTAATCATTAACCATCCAACGGATAAAAATCTGTTTGTTACATAAGACTCTTATCCATAACAAACATTTGCCAGAGATTGTCCCCAAAAATTAATATGCATTCCATTAATCTTTGTCCTTTATTATTATTATTTGAAAAAATGAACACGCATTTTCAGATGCGTATTCGGCGGAAATTTTGTACGAAATATCTTGTCGTTAGTGTTTTAGATATTTATTCCCAAGAAAATTGCGTATTAAGCGAAAATTTTGGATCAAATATCTTGTCGCTAACTGTTTTAAATATTTACTCTCAAGAGATAGGATGGTAAAAAATCTGTTTGTTACATAAAACATCCCTAACAAACGTTTGTTAGAGACCCCAAAAGTAAATTTGCATTTTATTAATCTTTGTCCTTTGTTTTTATTTTAAAAAGTGAATACACATTTTTCACATGCGTGTTCAGCGAGAATTTTGGGCAGACAAAATATTCTGGAGTTCAGTCTTTTGGATGTTTATCATCAAATAATAGATATTTTGATTTTTTACGCGAAATAAAATACTGCCAAAATTCAAATTTTAATTACAATTATGTAATTTAATTAATCTCTACTATTTCAAATTTTGGGTCCGATTTATTGAACTATATAATTGTACAAGATTTATCTATTTAATTAAATTTGTTTAATTTTTAACATGGTTCGTTTTTCTATAAGTACGTAATGAACTCATATTTATTTGGTACATATTTTCATCTTAATTTCTTTTTTTTTATATCGTAGATAACCCGCAGTAGTTACTTTTTGTGTGCGCACTGCAAACTACGTGAACTAAGTAAACCGCATTTAAGCGGCATATTCTGTGTCTCATGAGACATAATTATAAATTCTCCTCCCGTAGGATTGGAACCTGTGATCAAAAAAATAATTATCTCCTTTCTAATCAACCGAGTCAACCTTGCGGACATTTTCATCTTAATTTTGAGTTTGATATTTTAAAACTCCATATTTAAATGTTATTATCAATTATAACTACTAGCTTTATACCCGTGTAATGCACGGGATTTTATTAATTTTTTATGTGTTTTTTGGTGTTTTTTTTAGTTTTTATAAAAAAAAATTAAGTGAATGGTTTTTAATTTCTGTATGATTATATTTAATGATTTTGATTTTTAATTATTCATATGCATATTTTTAGTATAAACATGAATGATATAATTGATTATTTAATAAATTATTTTCACTTGCATTAATATTATTTTTAAATGGTGTTATCGAATTTAATACATTACTTTCGATTGTATTAATAATAATTTTTATTTAATACTTAAAATTTAATTTTGTGTTATATTTTTACTTGTATTATACTTTCAATATGCGTAAACATAAACAATGTAATTGATTATTTAATAATTTATATTCCATGTATTATTATTATTTTTAAATGGTGTTACTGAATTTAATACATTACTTTTGATTTGATATTCTTATTTTTTATTTATTACATTATTTTCACTTGCATTTAACATAAATTATGTTATTTATTTTAATCTATTTTTATAAAACATTCTAGTTAATATTTATTTATTAGAAATGATAATATCATATTATTTATGATATATAATACATTTATTTTTAAGAAACCGTATTATTTTTTTCAAATTTTAAAAGTTTAACTTTAATGAAAAGAAATTAACAAATTAATAGAAATTTTCTTCTAGAACTATTGAGTATGTGATTTCAAATATTACTATGCTAGTTAGGTGTTACTTTGTTTTGCCAGCATATTATTTTGTAGGTTTAGTTGTTTAAGTGTTAGTAGGACTGTGACGACCAAACCATGCCTTACCGTATCATATTATGATCTGCTTTTACTCTAATTATATATAAGGATATAATGCTCAGTAACTTAAGTTTTTTAATATTATCAATATAATTTCGTATACATGAAAACAAACATAATTATTATATTGTGCCCTGTATTGTCGTTTAGGCATGTCACCACTCCTATATAATTTATCTACCATCCTCAAGTATCAGTATCAACTTCCTCTTCATAACTTTGAGCTTTTGTGACAACACAAAACACTCAAAACTAAAAAAACACATTTACACAACAAAATGATCAAGTTGAGATCAAAGAGGTTTTTCAGAAGCAACTCATCTAAACTACGTGGAGCCGACAACGGCGGTAGCAATAGCGGCAAAGGCGCTTCCATGCCTGTGGGTGAAATCAAATGGGAGCTTCGTCCCGGTGGCATGCTTGTCCAAAAGAGAGATTCTTCTTGTGCATCAACAGATAGCTCCGGTGATGAAATTATTGTTGTTAAAGTATCAACCGTTTCTCAATGCCATGATGTTTCTATCCAATCAACTTCCACTTTTGGTAATTAATTATCTCTACTTCATTCCTTTTTAAACAAGTCTAGCTTGCTTCATGCTATTCATGATCGATCTCTCTTACAATACATATAAGATTTCACGAGAATAATTTACGAGATGTCAAGGGTTCAGGTCTGGTCGTAATGTGTGCATGATGTGTAACTGTCCGGTCCTTGTAACAAACATGTATACTATATAACGCTAAATAGCTAGTGATAATTGAATCTGATTTTAGTTATTAAATTTTTTACAGGGGAATTAAAGATGATATTAGCGGTAATAACAAGTTTGGAGCCAAAAGAGCAGAGAATCTTGTTCAAAGGAAAAGAAAGAGAAGATGAAGACCATCTTCACATGGTTGGAGTACGAGACAAGGACAAAGTGTTGTTGCTTGAAGACCCGGCTATCAAGGAGGAGAAGAAGCTTCTCGGGTTGACGGGTCGGGTACGACCCATTGGGCCTCCACCAGCTTACCAAACCATTACTGTCTAATCATGTAGGTTAATAATGCTTGTTTTGTCTTTATCTACTAACCATGGCTAGAGCTTCTTATCTTAATTAAAAAAGAAGAAAGAAGAAGATCGGGGATTCAAGAAATGTGGATTAGAAGAATCTTGTATTAATTTAAGTGGCTAGATTAATTACTAGAAGTTGTATTAATGTACTTCTATTTCATGTGTAATTAAGGTGATGCAAGTCAGTGTCATTTTGATTAGTTTGGCTAAATGCTAAGTTTATATATCAGCTCATCATCTGATTAGCTTTTATTCAAGTCATTTTGATACGAGGTTTTTAAATGTCAATGAGTCATGAATGGCTGTTTGCAGATTTGCATTATCATTTTTTGGTTAAATAGTAATTAAATTAAGAAGGGTAACCCTCTTCTTAAATTTGTTTACTTTAATAAAATAATCAAATATCAAATTGAGTAAACTATTCTGGTGACTAAAACCAAAAGTCAGTTGTTGTGAATTAGCTAACCTAACAGGAGACTAAGCCTTATCCCTGTGCTTCAACTACCAATTATGAGTGGTTAGTCATGAATTTGAATACCACAACAATGTTTTTACAATAGAAGTACTTGGACAAAAATATTTAAATGCCCGTTTTGAAAATAGTATGCTGTATTATTCAGATAAAGAGACCATTAAACTTTGGGCCACTGTCTCTTGCTTGACACTCATTTCTTTCCGTGTAATCCTCTTTCTATCAGCTCCATTGTACAGATCATTTGATATTTCCACTTCTAAGATTTTTGAAAATGTAATAAAAATCAACTTTTCTCAATGTTTTTTTTTATTAAAATTTAACATATATAACTTAATTCATAAAAAGAAGGGGAAATTTGTTAATTTCTACTATATTTTCAAAACCTTTAAAAATAAGTGAAAATAGTCAAACAATCTATATATCGGTCCGGAGAGAGTTGTACTCATTCCGTCTCATGAGATGGTTTCACTGGCACGCTTTTTAACAAATTAATAATTCACTTTAATTTAAACTACAAAAAGAAATAATAAATATTAAAGTAACTATATGAAATTGACGTGTGATTGTAATAATTTTAAATAAATACTATCAATGTGAGGTTAATTTTTTTTAAGAAATTAAAAAAGATAAAGTGGTTCACATGAACAAAGAGAGTACATAACTTAATAAATGTTAATCCGGTTGTAAATGACATGTTGTATATTTTGAATTACTTGATTATAAATAACTTAATAGTTGTATATATAGAAAGAATAAAAGTTGAAGAAAGAATTGTATTTTAATATATTTCATTGTATCTGATTTCAATAACCGAAGTTTCTACTTATAGAGGTTGGTTGACAAGTCTTACTAAGGATGCTATCGAAGTAGTTTTTGATAATTATCGTAGATCTTCACTAGTAAGTTTCGTAAGACTTCCTTAATAAATTTTACAATTCTTCCTTACTAAGTTTCTTCTCTAAGAAGCTGCGCAAGCCTTCCTCGATAAGTTTTGATAGACTTCCTCGATAAGACTTATGAGTGTTCTTGATTAAGTTTTGACAATCATTATTGTATCATATTATGACACTCATCTTTGATTGTCAAATACGAGTTTACTACAGAGATTAACTGCCTCGTGAAAACCTTGCAAGGAAAAATCTAATTGGATAAAAACCTTGACGAAGGAAAAAGAGTATAGTCTCCCCCTGAATGTAATATCTCACGCTTTGACATCTTATTGTCGCAAGTTTCTCAATCTCCGCATGCCAATATTATTCCGTAACTTTTCAAATGTTGATGTGGGTAGTGATTGTTGTTAGGGCGAAAATACGCGCTAATAACACACGCAAGTATACGCGTTGGCAAGTAATATATAATACTTTCTAGTTCGTTCCCACAGAGACTCAGACTAATTATGTTCAATTAAACTCACTCACCAGTGTATGATTACTTCTCAATGTTAAAACAATAACACTTAAATTTGATTAACTAATTATTAACTACAATTAACTACTAGAATTAAACACTTAATTTAAACACTTAATTAACACTTGAATTAACAATATTAAAACACTCATGAGATCACAACTTCATTACTACTTCCTTCAATAGTCATTGTTATTACCCTTAGCATGCAACGGTGATGATATTAATCGAATAACACGAAACTGATAAAAGCCAACTTTCATTGTACTAATACCATTCTACCAAGCATCCACAATTAAGATAGAAGTTGAATAGGCATCAATTATGTTGAGTCCCTATATGTCTACAGAAATTGACAACATAACGATTTAAGCACAAGTTATTCCTTTTGATTACATAGGGTAATTAAAACGGTTAGAGTTACCCACTAATCATGCATACTCTTACATGAACCTATGCTAGCATGGAAAGTTCTAAATCTCAAGATCCACCGTCGCTTCATAAGAGATTAACACCCTATCTTATATGTTCGCGACGCACATAAGACGAATACGCACAACCAATACTAGATATCATACAATCATCACACCAAGGTATTAAACAACTAACTAAAGAATTCCATAGTAAATCCGTTACGACCCCATGATCACGATTAACCCATGATAGCACTCCGTCATCATGGGTTCATATAAAAACATGATAATAACACAAGAGAATAATTAAAACTACTTATATTTAACCAGAGTATGTCACAAGAGTAAATAGGTTCAAAGTAAAGGAAACTAGCATCCAATGTTACAACGAAATAAAGAATCACAAGAAAATATGCTTCCTCTTCGTTGCGGTGTGCTAAAACGGTCTTCTTCCTTATCTCCTTGCTCTTCGATTAATACTACGATCCAACCTTTGTGAAACGTCTCTGAAATCTACTTATATAGGAGTCCCGTAAAGCCCAGCTAACTCAGAAGTTGGAAGTCAAACAGAAATAGGAGTCTAAAATATTAATTCTGAAAATCCGTCCCTGCGCGGCCACTCAGCATTCCTGAGCGGGCGCTCAGCCCCTTACTGGAAACTGATATGTTTTTCTTCCGTTTCTTTGCTGCAATCTGCTCTTATCTTCCCACTTGCAATGCTAAACACATGCCAAGGCTTATTATTGATGAATTCTCTTCCGAAATGCAATTAATATCCTGAAATGCACAAACACTAGAAAAAACGCATCAAATACACAAAATACTTGATTTCAAGACACCAATTCAAGTTATTATAAGACGTTCTAAGTGGTATAAAATGCCACTTATCACACCCCCAAACTTAAATCGATGCTTGTCCTCAAGCGTCACAGACTCAAAAACAAAACGAAAACATGCATGAATGCAATCTATATGAAATGCAGCGATCCCCCTTACTATAACCAAACCAACCAACTTACGACATCTCAACAAATGCAATTAGGAGAATAAAGATCAATCAAATCATGCAAACTAACATACAGCCAAAAACGTGGTGTGTGCAGATGCTTAACAGATATGCTTCAAAACTAGATCAAATATCATAACTCGACTATCCTCAAGGCAATCGCATGATTATACGAAGAATAAAAATTCTAGGCACAAAATGACTTATAACACTTCAAGATTCTGGAGCTTATTACGGAATCATGCTTTTTATTTATAACAATAAATGCTTATTTGACCGTGCAATGAGTGAGGTCCACAAAAGACTTATGCAATGGCATCCATGTAGCGAGCGTTAGGTTAGCGAATCCCAGACTATAAAAGCCTTAGGTCACTAGGCACAAAGTCCCCTAAGAACTTAATGACTCGAATACCAAAGAGCCCACTCGTGATCAATTATGCATTAACTCTTTATTTATTTTTCTTTTCTATTTTTTTCTCTTTTTTTCTATTTTTTTTCAAAATTTCTAAGCAAGTGCGTTTCGCTCCATCTTGCTCAACCCTAGACTACTCGCATAAAAAAAATACGAGCCGGCTACTAGCCATTTGACACCTAGCCACAATTAGCAATGAATTCCATTTTTCACTCCATTTTTTTCTTTTCATGCCTTTTATCACTAAGAACCCATTATAAAATTTTAAGCATAATCAATAGATTAACCTCGAAAACCATCAAACCATACAACAATCTAGTCCTTAAGCATTCTCTAAGACTTAGTGAAATTACAAATGTTTCTAGCATGCATATCAACCTACATAACTCAGCATCACTTTAACGCTATCACTACACTCGCATCAACATCACAAATTAATTGGTAAATCAGCGCAAAAGGGATCATGGTATATGCATAAGCTACATGACATGATAAATAAAGCTATAAATAATAAAAAAAACTATATGACAAAAAATATGCAATTATATGAACTAAACTATCATGAATATGCAACTATATGACACACACATAAAATATTCCTTAACTACCACCCCCAAACTTAAAATCTTCACTGTCCCCAGTGAAGGTAGTAGAATGGAACACAGGGTATGCCTACTCGGAGAGATCATCATCATCATCACCCTCAGAGGGGGGTGTATCAGGAGGCGGATATGTAGAGTCTTCACCAAAAACTGGCCACTGGATGTCAGCTCTAAGGCCTCGAAAAGCAGTCCCAAGTGCAAGGGTGAGCTCCTGAGCAAACCTGCTATGTGTCTCGTACATAGCGTCCATCCTCCTCGACAGCCTCCTATACTGGACATCAGCCATCCCAGCACCCTCCTGACCTCTAGAAGCTCCAGCCTCATCTCGCCTTGGTAGCACCTCATGCTAGACGCCCTCCTGGAAGACGATAACCCAACCCATGCTCCTCGGGCTCACCACCGGTCCACTCCTGCATCGCATGCTGTGTCCCGGAGTCAAGGCCGGCAACTGCAACTGCTCATGAGACGGCCACTGAACTCCCACTGCTCGGCAAAGCTTTGTAATCGTGGATGCATAAGGGATATTCATGTGCTTAGCTCCCCTCAAAAATTTCAGAATTCCTTGGTAGATGAACTCACCAAGGTCCACATAGTACTCCTCATTCAAAATTCCCCATAACAACTGTGCTCTCTCAACTGTGACCTCATGTGCATGTGAAGTAGGCAGAATATTAGCGCAAATAAAAGCATTCCATGCACGGGCATACCTGTTCATCGCAATCGCCGAAAAATGGCGATACTCGTTAGTCCCAGTCTTAAAGGTCCAAACTATGTCCGGCCTACAGAGAGTAGCACAAATCAAGTCCAAGTCAAAATCCTCAGCAGTCTTCTCGTTCCAATTCTCCTCCGTGGGCTTCCTCCGTCGCTGCCCAATCACACGGCGAATCGCCGCAGGGTGATAATCCACCGTCATCCCCCGTACCACAGAATACCCATTCTTCTCAGCCTTCGCGTTCGCATAGAACTCGCGAACAACGCTCATCGGAACTGCTTCAGGAGACTCACAAAAAACAATCCAACCCTTCTCAGCAATCATAGGCAACAACTCACCATCCCTCCCTGATGGTAAGAACCCCTCTCCTTCAAAATCGGCTTACCCAGAAGCCTAGTAAACTCCTCCTCAGCAGCCCTATCATTCAATCGAGGCCTCGCAGCAGTACCCCTCAAAGAATCAGCAGTAGGGACAGTGCTGCTGCTATCAATAGTCCTGGATCTCTTGGGTACCATCGAATCTAAGAAAAAGTGTTTAAGATTTGTGTGTTTGGGTTTGGGAGAGAGCTTAAGGTTTGAAAGTGTATGGGGAGTATGTGGAATAGGTGTATGTATATATAAGGTAGGGATTAGGGTAAAATTTGATTAGAAGTGAGTTTGAGGGTTAAAAACATGGGATAATGGGGAAATAGGTCGTGGGTAATGGGCTGTATTTTGTTTTTTTATTTTTCAATTTTTTTTTTGAATTTTTATAGGACTTAAAAATATTTCTCCCAGTCGGCCCCTGAGCGGTCGTTCAGCAGAGCTGAGCGGGCGCTCCGGGGTCTTTTGGAATTATTTCCCTTGCCCTGTTTTTTTGATTTTTTTGTGGTTTTGGATAGGTTACTAACTTCTAAGGGTTCCTGTAACAACAAATCATGGGTTGCCTCCCACGAAGCGCTTCTTTTTCGTCATTAGCTTGACGTAGCTTACCTTACTCAAGTTGACAATAAAACGGCACTAACCACTTCCCGGTTTGCCGTGTCCCCATAGTAGTGCTTCAAACGCTAACCATTAACCTTGAATGCTTGGTCCGGATCATTCTCAAAAATCTCCACCGTTCCATGTGGAAACACAGTTTTGACAATAAAAGGTCCAGACCACCTTGATTTCAACTTCCCAGGAAAAAGTCGGAGACGAGAGTTGAATAAAAGAACTTACTGCCCCGACACAAATAACTTAGGATGGAGCTTCCTGTCGTGCCACCTTTTCACTTTTTCCTTGTACATTTTATTGTTCTCGTACGCTTGGAGTCGAAATTCATCAAGTTCATTAAGCTGAAGCATTCGCTTCTTTCTAGCTGCATCTAGATCCAGGTTCAACTTCTTCAACGCCCAATAGGCCTTATGCTCAAGCTCCGCAGGTAAATGATATCCCTTACCATACACAAGTTAAAACGGGGACATCCCAAGTGGAGTCTTATATGCTGTTCTATAAGCCCAAACAGCTTCATCGAGCTTTAAAGACCAATCCTTCCTTGACGGAAAAACAACCTTCTCTAAAATGCGCTTGATTTCTCTGTTAGACACTTCCGCTTGACCATTCGTTTGCGGATGATAAGCAGTAGCAACACGATGATTCACATTGTAGCGCTGCATCATAGAAGTAAACTTACGGTTGCAGAAATGCGACCCTTCATCACTTATGATTACTCGTGGCGTTCCAAACCTTATGAAAATCTACTTATGAAGAAAGTTCAACACTGCCTTTGCATCATTTATCGGTAGAGCCTTGACTTCTACCCATTTTGAGACATAATCGACTGCCAACAAGATGTACTGATTATTGCAGGACGAGAGAAAATGCCCCATAAAATCGATTCCCCAAACATCAAAGACCTCGACTTCAAGCATCACATTTAACGGCATCTCATCCTTTCTCGTAAGATTTCCCACTCTTTGGCAACGATCACACCTTAAAATGAACTGATGAGCATCCTTAAATAAAGTAGGCCAGAATAAACTTGCTTGCAGAATACGAGTTGCCGTCTTCTCACCACCATAGTGTCCACTATAAACTGTGGAGTGGCAGTCTCGTAATATCCCCTCCGTCTCACAGAATGGGATACATCTCCTGATGATATGGTCAGCTCCCTGTCTAAACAAATACGGTTCATCCCACATATACCACTTCACATCATGCAGAAACTTCTTCTTTTGAGCTGTGGTCAAATTTTGAGGCATTATATTACTGACAAGATAATTCGCAATATCTGCGAACCATGACTCTTCCTCCTGAACTGCAAACAATTGCTCATCCGGAAAAGATTCGTTGATCAATGTCTTATCATGTGAAGTAGACTCGAGACTCTCCAATCTAGATATATGGTCAGCTACTTGATTCTCGGTACCTTTTCGATCCTTGATCTCTAATTCAAATTCCTGTAGCAAGAGCACCCAACGAATGAGTCTAGGCTTCGAATCCTTCTTGGAAACCAAATAGCGAATGGCCGCATGGTCAGTGTACACTGTCACCTTTGTCCCAAGCAAATAAGATCAAAATTTTTCAAAACCAAAAACTATAGCCAAGAGCTCTTTGTCAGTAGTGGTGTAGTTCATTTGGGCCCCATTTAAGGTCTTGCTAGAATAGTAGACCACATGAAAGAGATTATTCTTGCACTGCCCAAGAACTGCGCCCACCGCATAATCACTTGCATCACACATCATCTCAAAAGGCTCTGTCCAATCAGATGCTGTAATAACTGGTGCAGTTATCAAACTCTTCTTGAGAGTCTCGAATGCCGTCAAGCAGTCATCATCAAATTTAAAAGGCACATCCTTCTCAAGCAAGTTGTACAACGGCTTAGATATCTTCAAAAAGTCCTTGATAAAACACCGATAAAAACCCGCATGACCAAGAAAACTACAGATTCCTTTCACAGAAACAGGTGGTGGAAGATTTTCAATGACTCCCACCTTGGCTTTGTCCACCTCAAGACCCTTGCTAGAGACCTTATGCCCAAGAATAATGCCTTCACGCACCATAAAATGATATTTTTCCCAATTGAGCACCAAATTAGTTTCCACACATCTTTTGAGTACTGCACAAAGTTTATTCAAACATTCATCATACGAATGTCCAAAGATGGAGAAATCGTCCATGAACACCTCGACATTATTTCCAATCATGTCAGAGAATATAGCCATCATACATCTCTGAAAAGTGGCCGGTGCGCCACATAATCCAAACAAAACTCTGCGAAAACTAAACGTGCTAAATGGACAAGTGAAGGTAGTCTTTTCTTGATCCTATGGTGCAATACAAATCTGATTATACCCTGAATAGCCATCCAGAAGACAATAATACTCATGACCGGCCAATCTGTCAAGCATATGATCAATAAACGGAAGAGGGAAGTGATTCTTCCTTGTGGCCTTGTTCAACTTTCTGTAGTCCATGCATACCCTCCATCCTGTGACTGTTCTCGTGGGGATGAGCTCGTTCTTCTCATTTGCTACCACAGTGATACCTCCTTTCTTAGGTACACATTGCACGGGGCTCACCCAAGAACTGTCAGAAATAGGATAAATGATTCCTGCATCCAGCCACTTCAGAATTTCTTTCTTCACCACTTCTTTCATGATAGGATTAAGTATGCGCTGTTGCTCAACAGTTGGCTTACTACCCTCTTCTAGCAGAATCTTATGCATGCAGTATGAAGGGCTGATCCATTTGATGTCTGATATAGTCCAACCGATAGACGATTTGAATTCTCTCAAGATCCTTAAAAGCTTGTCCTCCTCACTACCTAAAAGATCAGATGCAATAATAACAGGTAAAGTAGATGCATCACCTAAAAAAGCATACCTCAAGTGTTCAGGCAATGGTTTAAGCTCCAAGGTAGGCGCTTCCTCAATAGATGGTTTGAGCTTTCCTTCAGCATTTTTGAGGTCAGAAGTACCAAGAGATTCAAATGGCATGTCTAGCTTTCGCCTCCAGGGAGAAGAATTTAGATATTGTAGTTGCTCATTGCCATCCTCATCATCACTGTCAAAATCCCCCACTAAAGCCTTCTCTAATGCATCAGACATTAGCATATGATCAAGTTCTGACGTAACCGCAGAATCAATCAAGTCCACTTTTAAGCACTCCTCATCTTCTGTAGGGAATTTCATTTCTTTGAAACCACTTCTGTAACACCCCCAAATCCGGGGTCGGGGATCCGGGTTGTCACGAGTTCCATTTCCCTTAATAACACCCAATCTTAATAAATAATCAACTACTCTGTACTGTGACCCCACAATAAACACACACACCACAAGTTATAGTCTCAGAGATGAACACTCAAAAATAACACAAGTCCTTATATTCCACAATTATAAACCGTTACACCTTTAAAAGGTTCTGAATAAATTTACATATTCCTTGCCATTATTACAATTCATAATATACATAAGTCTGGTACATTATTAGTTGAAAAATTAGCCTATTGGTAATTTCTACCTCAGCTATAGCGTCCTCAGCGCTTCCAGAAAGCTGCGGAACGTTTCCTAATCGCTTTCGAATCGGGAGCTTGGTCCTGTTCATCTTTTCTATCTGTTGTTGTGTGATGAAAGAAGAAAGCAAGGGTGAGCAGCAAGCCCACCAAAATAATATGTATAATGATCAACAATATATGAGCCTTCTCATAGTACTCATGAAAGTCTTGGTCAAAAGAAATGAACCAAGTTGATATCTTAATGCGATGAAGTCGCAAAATATTCAGTATATATATATACACATATACTTTTCAAAATATGGGAAGTCCTCTTCCATGCATAATACACACAGAGTTCCAGTGTATAACTGTATAAAAATATCGTTGCAAGGTGATCTCATATATCTAACCTTGTCTCAACGTTTTTCTGAAAATCTTTGTCATGCATAAGATAATCATTTACTAGATATAAGTTTAAAAGATGAAGTTACAAGATACTCCAATATACTTATATCTTTTCCAAATACTACTTGAACTACCACCGTTCAAGTTATAATTAGTTTCAAAAGTTCATCACACTGATGAGACTACAAGATAAGACTTGAATAGATTCAATTTTAAAATATTTTGAAGGAAATGAAGTTATGATATACTTCATTAAGTCCCGATATATATATACACCTATATATATACATACGTTTCCTGAAAACCTCTGTCATGTAAAGTATGAACAGAATTGCAATATCCAATAAATTTGGAAAGGAAAGAATTTTGGCATAAACCTGATATCTTGCTGATCAGGCAAAGATACCAATAAGTAACCTTTTCTACTAGTAGATGGACGAATTCCCCACTGGTCATCACCCTGGTCGCAATAGGACCTTATGCTGGACTGCCACTCAGCCACTTATGCATTTGATGGACTCCCACTGAGCCACTTACACTATCATGGACGCCCACTAAGCCCATGTTGCTTATGCCGACTCAAATAGATGGACTTACTTCCCGAACGTTGGGTAAGTAATCAATTCATTTACCAAAACTGCAACCTTGTTGCGAATATAAAATACACCACAGAGCCGGATCCCTCAGGTTTTGAGCGAGTATTTAAATCCCCTTAAAAAGGAAGATCTTAAATATAAAAATGAGTTTTGGGATCCGCTCTAACTTTTAAAAATCATTTTGAAGACTCGAAAACACTTTAAAGAGTGTTTGGAGTAATGCTGATTTAATGAAGTAAATCAGTCCCAATATTTTTAGAAAATGTCTGAATATTATTATTTAAATAATATTACCATAAAGAATAATCTTTATACAAATAATTGAAGTAGAAGTTGTAAGACTTATACTTGAAATGAGTATTAAATAACCAAAGATATACTTATATGAAAGTACTATCTTTATTTGAATAATCGAAAATAAGTTTGATTATCGAAACATTATTCTTTAATAAAATAAAAATATATCTCAGCAATTAATCGGAGTCATAGATCCTCAAATGAATATTCAAATAATATTCATTAAATAATATAAACTGAGTCATAAGACCTCGAATGAATATTCAAATAATATTCATTAAATAATATAAACTGAGTCATAAGCCCTCGAATGAATATTCAAATATTATTCAATAAATAATATAAAAGAGTCATAAGCCCTCGAATAAATATTCAAATAATATTCATTAAATAATATAAACTGAGTCATAAGCCCTCGAATGAATATTCAAATATTATTCAATAAATAATATAAAAGAGTCATAAGCCCTCGAATGAATATTCAAATAATATTCAAATAATAAAATAAAAGGAGTCATAAGTCCTCGAATGAATATTCGTAATAATATTCATTGAATAAAATAAAGGAGTCATAAGCCCTCGAATGAATATTCGTAATAATATTCATTAAATAAAATAAAGTTGTCGAATAAACCTTATTCGATTAATAGTTTTAAAAACTATATCAATATATATATATATAAATATATATTATACTCGGGAGCCTCGCCTCCCGGTTTAGAAATATGTTCACCTTTTTTCCCCTATACTAAGGGTAAACTCAAATACCGCTTATCTCTAGCATATGTATTATGCAACTATAAGCATTTGAACCAACAGATATATAAATCAAGAATATGAAACAGGCATGCATTTATACCATATCACATGCTACAATATATCGCAAGAATTTGCTAATAACCAATATGCATTTATCGCAAGATCATGCATATACACATATACATCACAACAACAGTTATACGGGTAGAAAACTTGCCTGAGCGACTGGGGGTCACGAATGGCTCGGGACGAGTCTGGTAACCTATAAACAACAAGTAAGTTGGAATTAAACCAAAGTCACTTGTAATTCTATACTCTAACCAAATTAGACTCTAACGCTCGCTTTGCGCTTACTGATTCTCTTAAGTCACTCGAGTACCCTCGGCTCCACCATTTTTAATAAATTAACCATTACGAGTTTTAAGGCAATTCCTTCGCGAGTGTCTTACCAACTGCCTAACACTCTTACCATAATTGTTTCATACACTAATTAACCCTTTTTGGTCTTTAACCTATGTTTCAAAGTAAGGCGAGGGGAAAAGTTTCGTTCGCGAAACGCCGTTACTTGAAACGGTCGTTTCTCCTAAACCGTACATCGGAATCAAACGAACTACATATCAAAACGAAGCTCGTAACATGAACTATCTAAACATGGCAATGGTCATAATATAGCAGGGAGTTCTCGGGTCCAAATGTTATGAACAAAAGCAGTCTAAAGTAAATTGGACATTACGACGGCTATGTTTACGCGATTTCCCAATTTTAAACCATTCAAAAACCATCACAATTCAACCTCAATCCATTCATACAACCAAAGTCCATCCTTATCACATCATAACAGCCCCAATCAATTCAATATTAACATTTATACTTATGCTTAAGCTTGAATTTAACTATACTTAAGTTCTTTTAACCAAAACAACAAGATTCACCATTCCATTTCACTACCACTCCAACCCAAACTCTAAACCACAAGCATTAAGCTACTATATCACCATAACAATCAAAATCATCTTATTATACAAAGGAATCTAGGGTTTGGAGATGATATACCTTCCTTGAAATGGTGGGAGTAGCTAGGAAGCCTTAAGAAGCCTTGAGAAGTCTTAGGGATGCTTGGATCTTAAAGGAAAAACAAGAAAATCAAGTTAAAAACTTTGAAATCACTATTCATTATCTTCTTCATTGATTTATTGAAGAATATTGAGAATGAATGGGGTGCTTAAACTCATGATATAGCCATAACTATGCATAAGGATGATTAGGGAATTATCTTACCAATTTAGGAAGCCTTGATCTTGAGTTTTGAAATTTCTTGCTTCTTGAAAATGAAAAAGCCGAGAGCAAGCTTTTGTTGAAGAGAATAGATTTCTTTTGTTTTGATAAAATGATTTGTTTGGCTTGGTTGGTTGAATATTTGATTTGTTTTTGGTTAATTACCAATTTAACCTTGATTTTGTGTGGTTAATATTCTACCACATTTCCTTCCTTCCCATGTCATGCTTATGTCATGCTATGATGTCATATTTCCCTCCTTGTCCTCTTCTCATTGGTTGGGTGACCTCATCCCCACTAATCTCTTTGATTAACTTCCTAATTGTTTGCCTAATGACCGCTGATCAGATGGAAAATGAATAGGGATACTCTCTTAGCATTACACTTTCTAACTCTCAAGTAAATTTTCCCACATTGCGGTCCTACCACCAAACTCCACCTCATTTGATAACTCTTCTCCTAAGCACTTGTTCCTTTTCACTCTATAACCCTTCCCGGTTGCTCCATATAGGTTACGTCTGGTTGCATGTCTATGCGCTCATATGCCCCTATTTATCTGGCATCCGAATTACACATCCTTAACATTGATACGTGAAACACGTTATGACTTGCTACAGGTTCGGGGGTAGGGCTAGCTCGCATGCCATCTTCCCAATATGTTTTAGTATATCCAAGCGTCCGACACATTGTGGACTTAGCTTTCCTTTCTTTCCGAATCTCATCAATCCTTTCCGAGGGAATACCTATAACAGCACTAGGTCCCCTACTTCCTATTCTTTGTCCTTTCGTGTCAATTCAACATACTTCTCATGTCCATCTTGGGTTACTA
This sequence comes from Apium graveolens, assembly GCF_009905375.1. Taxonomy (NCBI): domain Eukaryota; kingdom Viridiplantae; phylum Streptophyta; class Magnoliopsida; order Apiales; family Apiaceae; genus Apium; species Apium graveolens. Next base: position 66,771,023 of record NC_133650.1, read on the forward strand.
CTAACCATCTTCTGATTAGATCTATTATATCCCTGGTCCTTTGGACCACTGCTGGTCCGAGCATCTTGCGCTCTGTAACTTCATCCTAACATAAGGGAGATCGACATTGTCTTCCCTCAAGGATCTCATAAGGCGACAACTCGATAATGACATAAGATCTATTGTCGTAAGAAAACTCAATCCGTGTTAAGTGATCATTCCAATTTCTTTCAAGTCTATTGCACATACTCTCATTATAGCTTTTAGCATTAGAGCTTTTGCTTCTCAATACCCATTCTTTCTAGTTCGTAATCGCTACTACCTTCTGTTCCTAACATTATACTGGTTATACTTCTGCTCGTTAGCGTTCTATAACCTTTTAATAACCACGTCAACCTTAGTATCACGAATGTGTTTCCATTCCGAATACCACCATAACTTTACTACTCCTTTTTCAGCTGTTTCTATTTTTGAAAGCTTGATCCATCATATAGAAGTAAAAGAATTCATTGAGAGATCACTATGATCATGAACACTTGTTACATTGCATAGTTAGTACAGAAGGTGGCCAGCCTTTAGTACTTGACAAGAAATTAAACAATAGATGGTATCCTACTAGGCTTCTATCACACAGATAGATAGTCATTCGGCAATACCTCCCCTTCTGGAAGGGTTGTTCTTCTCAGCTTACATGAAATGAAAAGAAGAGAAAAGAACGAACTGAAGAGAATTGTGTATTCGTAAAAATTTTATTTCCATAAAATATCTGGCTTGGAATCTACCTCTGAACTATAGAGGTCTGTCATAGGAGAACAAAACATATATGTATTTATATCAACATCAAGTATTATAGCATCGTATTTCACATGCCTAAATATTTTCGCTGTCCCGTCCATCATTCTATGGACCCATGCTCTTCCTCGAGCTTATACACAATCACCTTTGAAACTCCCTCGACATCGAAAATCGAATCTGGGATCTCATTCTATATATCACCGTTACTAGGATTCTATGCTCGCACCGCAACCTTCCTCATATAGTAATACGACTCTCTATTGATAAGAAGGAATAAATATTCAATAGGTAGATACTCTACTTAATTAGTCTATCAATGATAACTTATACACTACCACGACCCGATTAGTGGTACTTAATCTCAACATCCATTCCAATACAACTCTCATGGTTGTAATCAGCTCATTACTCGCAGAATCATTGCTGCCTTACTATGGTCCACCACTGACCTACTGTCATCATTCACTTTCCATGAAATCTTAATATCTAACCATACGGAGTCCATATATGTCGTATAAAATTCTTCTAAGGAGGTAACCTAATCACCATTCATGATTCATGAAGAACACTCCTGATCCTGACATACATACATGACATGAAGTAGATAAAATTGCAGAAGAGTTTCAGTCAAAGCAACGATAGCAGGTGAATACCATTCTTAATCGTATGCCTTAAATAGAAGACTTAACTCAAGGTTCGTTTAGTCCTTTTGAAACATGGTCCAGGCTCATTCTCAAGATAGTACCTTCTAAGATTGATAGCCCGCTCATGGCGATTACATACATTAAACCTTTACCAAACTACTATGACGGTTGGGTATTGCACAGTCATCAGAAGGAATGTCAATCTTTCAAACCATAATACAACCTTTACGGCTTCAACCATTATCACTGTACTCCTCTGGCACAAGCGCCTATAATTATCCTCTTACCTTTAAAGTGTCGGCCACCTCTTTGGCCTTTCCTGATAGTAAAATTTCCTTACAGTCAATGTCATTTTAACCACCTCCAAATAAATTTTCTACCTTATTTCAATCACTGCTTTTGTGAAGATGTATTCCTTAAAATCTGATGAGTAAAAAAAAATATCACCATTTTTCCATAAGTTATTGCCTCAGTCTTTAGAGGTTAATCACTGTCACGACTGACTCTCAATCATACTTAGAACATCTTTTATCTTAGGTCCTAATTGCCCTGAACAATTTCGACCTTTACTGGTTCGATCCATACTTTCTCGTGGTTTAACACGTGCCCCACTTGGCATCATTATAATTACGTCATATTTCCTTTATCAATATTTCTATTCATGAGAATTTTGAATATTACCTTTCTCCTTGTAAAACCTCTAAGGTTATCCTTGAATCGTTCCTCCCGTATTCCCTAGATACAGGGCATATCAAAATACCATATAATAATACTAGAATCATTGTCTATATACTTTTGAAAAATTTCTCCACTGATTCTTTAAAGGTTGTTGTTACCTTAATTCTTTCCAATTCATACTGTCAAAACTCATACTATCCCTATTAAGGGTGAAATGCCAACCTTTATGCATTCCCCTAGGATTCATTTTAAGTTACTGATGTTCTATCCTTAATTCCACCTTTAAAAAGGTACATGCATCCTTCCATGGATAAATCAAGTCATATATTCCTGATAAGGGTGTCTTATTCAATCATTTCCACCTCGATAGTATATGCCTAATTTCACAATAACATCTGTATTCAAAATGAGGTCAATCAATATGGCCTCCAAAAGATAACAACGGTTATCCGCTTTTCTTGCCTAATTTGGTAACGATAACAAGGATGTTCAGGAAGATATTGGTCATGTTCAACGTGAACTTCTTCTTAATAATTCCTTATTTACTTTTGTTATTTATCTCAACAGTCACCTCAATGCTGGGATATCTTTCATACCTAGCGTCTCTCTTTTTGGGTATCAAGCCACCAGTCTTACACTTCACATTCTTGAAGGTCACTTCCTTCATCCACTTTTCCTAATTTCGTACTTCCTTGTCTCCTCAGTCTATCCGCATTTTATTATTCATCCTTCGAACTATCTCAAGGTTTCCTCGGATCCTCCCAACTTACAGGGAATAAAATATATGTATCTCTTATGCCTTCAACCATCAATTTTTAACTCATGGTGAATCACCCTCATCTTGAAGATTACATACTTCTCTATTTCTATTGCTACGAGTCTTTAGGGTTTCCTCATACCTAACTCCCTTATCATTCTTCAAACTCTATTGCCTTTATATTCCTTTCCACTTCAATTCCTTTTTTTTTCCTTTCTCTTATCATTATTTCATGAACCAACACAACATAAGCATTGATTTCAAATATCTCGTCATTCTGGATTCGTGCCCTCAGAACGAATCTTGACAACTTTTACAACTTAGATTCATAATTCATCATACTCGTCTGCCTTTGCTCTGGCTCTAAAGCCTTTACAATATCTCCATAACCTTGGGAAGTACTTTCCTGAAAACAATTGACTGAACTTAAATCAGTTTATTATAATCTCTTGCTACGTGCCTTCCTTGGCCATTCACCTGCGGGTGGTCTCTCTCTTAGGAGGGTAAGTGACAAAAACAGTCTTTTGTGGTTCATCCATCATTTAGAATCTCAAATGATTCCTATATTTCCTTTAGCCAGGCTCTTGCCTCGACTGGGCCAGCTTGTTCCTTGGAACTCTGAGAGCTTAGCGACTTAGAGGTCCTGAAAGAATTTCCCACTACCTTGTTTCCCTCAAGGTGGTGGTTGGGAATAAAGTATAAGTTCTGTTTAGACAGGTCCATGAATTTCCGTATAGGAGTACCGTCTTGGGTCTCCTGACCTCGCTCGACTTCTGTTTTCTCAGTCTAAATATTTCTTCCTACTCCCCATAATTGGGGTCATCTTTTAATTTAAACTCCTCATTTCCACTTTAGTATATTCTGGGTTCCTTATATCTTAATTGCAACCTCCCTGATTATCACATTCAAGGTTTGCCCCTAATCTTATTCCTTGTGGGGGCATATTAGTTGGAAAATTTTTGAGAATCTCTGGATATTTGTCTTACTTACTTTGCTCAAGTCTTTCCCTCGTTCAGTCCTTGCACGATTGCAAATTATGAATTCTCAAGTTCGATAAACTTCATGACACTCTCTTAAGTGTTAATAGAGCAATTAACAATGTGATCTCATCACAAACAAACTGATCTGAACTGAAATTAATGAATATATACATAACCATTTGTTCGAGGGTACAACAACTGAACACATTAAAGAGAATTACATCATTTGATCTGATCGCTTCTATCTCAAAAGTACTACCATAGATAATCATCTAGTCATTAAAACTAATCATCCATAACTTAGGCTAATCCTCCAAAAGCGGTGCTGCATTAAATTCTTGTCAGATTGTTCAGACTCTGCACACTATTATGGATCAAGAAATACGGGCACGCACGACATCCCTAACCTGCTCCATTAAGGCGGTGATGAGGTCTAGGATAGTTTCAAGTAGAGCTGGATCAATCTGACCCTCAAGATGGCCTCTAGCTGTAACACGGGTGGTAGCCTCAATCCTTTCCATGCTATGAACTAATCCTGCCGGAAGTACCCCGCCCTCAATCCTTGGTGCAGTAAGTCGATCCAACAGATCACTCCTAACATTACGGGCCTCGGACAGGCCACCCAAAGTCATGTGATAATTGGCGATAAGAGAAGCCTGAGTGGTAGCATCTAGCAGTCCATGGGGTGCAGGTGGTGCAGACCCAGGAGATCCAAACGGATAACCAAGCACTGTATCAGGTGACAATGGTGCAGGAGATAAAGGTGGCATTTCCTCAGTAGGTGCTGGGCTCTGTACAGGGGAGGGAACAGGAATTGGTGGAACCTCATGGATGTCTACAGGAACCTCTGGAAGAGGGTCTGATACTGGTATAATTGGGGTCTGGAAGCCCCCACTCCTTCTGCCCTCATTAACCTTTGTGCCCTTGGTGACTCTTCATCCTCTAGTGCCACCCTCACGGCCATTCTTGCTCTGGTAGTCGCCCTGACTACGGTCATCAATTCCTCAGCGGTCCTCTCTTCATTCTCATCAGGATCCTCCATGAGATCCTCCTCAGCCACAATCCTTTCCGGAATAACATCCTCAACCGCAACATTCTCAATATGAATCTCATCCGGTCCCTCATTAGGGTACTCCATCGGATTCACAATTTGATCTCTAGCTTGTAATAAAACATCCTCATGCTGATGCTCCTGAACCTCAGGGTTCGGTGCCCCGCTGCCCTATACGAGAACGAACTATGTTACTATCACGATATTTATAAGGGTTCCCGTAAGGGTTTTAACTGTCAGTACTACGTTAGGTAGCCCGACTATGAACTTAGCAAGAGTTCTTATTATCTTAGTGAACTTATTATCTTTACGTCACATCACCTCTGAGGTTTATAACGCTTAGCTCTGATACCACTTCTGTAACACCCCCAAATCCGGGGTCGGGGATCCGGGTTGTCACGAGTTCCATTTCCCTTAATAACACCCAATCTTAATAAATAATCAACTACTCTGTACTGTGACCCCACAATAAACACACACACCACAAGTTATAGTCTCAGAGATGAACACTCAAAAATAACACAAGTCCTTATATTCCACAATTATAAACCGTTACACCTTAAAAAGGTTCTGAATAAATTTACATATTCCTTGCCATTATTACAATTCATAATATACATAAGTCTGGTACATTATTAGTTGAAAACTTAGCCTATTGGTAATTTCTACCTCAGCTACAGCGTCCTCAGCGCTTCCAGAAAGCTGCGGAACGTTTCCTAATCGCTTTCGAATCGGGAGCTTGATCCTGTTCATCTTTTCTATCTGTTGTTGTGTGATGAAAGAAGAAAGCAAGGGTGAGCAACAAGCCCACCAAAATAATATGCATAATTATTAACAATATATGAGCCTTCTCATAGTACTCATGAAAGTCTTGGTCAAAAGAAATGAACCAAGTTGATATCTTAATGCGATGAAGTCGCAAAATATTCAGTATATATATACACATATACTTTTCAAAATATGGGAAGTCCTCTTCCATGCATAATACTCAAAGAGTTCCAGTGTATAACTGTATAAAAATATCGTTGCAAGGTGATCTCATATATCTAACCTTGTCTCAACGTTTTTCTGAAAATCTTTGTCATGCATAAGATAATCATTTACTAGATATAAGTTTAAAAGATGAAGTTACAAGATACTCCAATATACTTATATCTTTTCCAAATACTACTTGAACTACCACCGTTCAAGTTATAATTAGTTTTAAAAGTTCATCACACTGATGAGACTACAAGATAAGACTTGAATAGATTCAATCTTTGAAATATTTTGAAGGAAATGAAGTTATGATATACTTCATTAAGTCCCGATATATATATACACCTATATATATACATACGTTTCCTGAAAACCTCTGTCATGTAAAGTATGAATAGAATTGCAATATCCAATAAATTTGGAAAGGAAAGAATTTTGGCATAAACCTGATATCTTGCTGATCAGGCAAAGATACCAATAAGTAACCTTTTCTACTAGTAGATGGACGAATTCTCCACTGGTCATCACCCTGGTCGCAATAGGACCTTATGCTGGACTGCCACTCAGCCACTTATGCATTTGATGGACTCCCACTGAGCCACTTACACTATCATGGACGTCCACTGAGCCCATGTTGCTTATGCCGACTCAAATAGATGGACTTACTTCCCGAACGTTGGGTAAGTAATCAATTCATTTACCAAAACCGCAACCTTGTTGCGAATATAAAATACACCACAGAGCCAGATCCCTCAGGTTTTGAGCGAGTATTTAAATCCCCTTAAAAAGGAAGATCTTAAATATAAAAATGAGTTTTGGGATCCGCTCTAACTTTTAAAAATCATTTTGAAGACTCGAAAACACTTTAAAGAGTGTTTGGAGTAATGCTGATTTAATGAAGTAAATCAGTCCCAATATTTTTAGAAAATGTCTAAATATTATTATTTAAATAATATTCCCATAAAGAATAATCTTTATACAAATAATTGAAGTAGAAGTTGTTAGACTTATACTTGAAATGAGTATTAAATAACCAAAGATATACTTATATGAAAGTACTATCTTTATTTGAATAATCGAAAATAAGTTTGATTATCGAAACATTATTCTTTAATAAAATAAAGAATATATCTCAGCAATTAATCGGAGTCATAGATCCTCAAATGAATATTCAAATAATATTCATTAAATAATATAAACTGAGTCATAAGCCCTCGAATGAATATTCAAATAATATTCATTAAATAATATAAACTGAGTCATAAGCCCTCGAATGAATATTCAAATATTATTCAATAAATAATATAAAAGAGTCATAAGCCCTCGAATGAATATTCAAATAATATTCATTAAATAATATAAACTGAGTCATAAGCCCTCGAATGAATATTCAAATATTATTCAATAAATAATATAAAAGAGTCATAAGCCCTCGAATGAATATTCAAATAATATTCAAATAATAAAATAAAAGGAGTCATAAGTCCTCGAATGAATATTCGTAATAATATTCATTGAATAAAATAAAGGAGTCATAAGCCCTCGAATGAATATTTGTAATAATATTCATTAAATAAAATAAAGTTATCGAATAAAGCTTATTCGATTAATAGTTTTAAAAAATATATCAATATATATATATATAAATATATATTATACTCGGGAGCCTCGCCTCCCTGTTTAGAAATATGTTCACCTTTTTTCCCCTATACTAAGGGTAAACTCAAATACCGCTTATCTCTAGCATAGATATTATGCAACTATAAGCATTTGAACCAACAGATATATAAATCAAGAATATGAAACAGACATGCATATATACCATATCACATGCTACAATATATCGCAAGAATTTGCTAATAACCAATATGCATTTATCGCAAGATCATGCATATACACATATACATCACAACAACAGTTATACGGGTAGAAAACTTGCCTGAGCGACTGGGGGTCACGAATGGCTCGGGACGAGTCTGGTAACCTATAAACAACAAGTTGGAATTAAACCAAAGTCACTTGTAATTCTATACTCTTACCAAATTAGACTCTAAAGCTCGCTTTGCGCTTACTGATTCTCTTAAGTCACTCGAGTACCCTCGGCTCCACCATTTTTAATAAATTAACCATTAGGAGTTTTAAGGCGATTCCTTCGCGAGTGTCTTACCAACTGCCTAACACTCTTACCATAATTGTTTCATACACTAATTAACCCTTTTTGGTCTTTAACCTATGTTTCAAAGTAAGGCAAGGGGAAAAGTTTCGTTCGCGAAACGCTGTTACTTAAAACGGTCGTTTCTCCTAAATCGTACATCGGAATCAAACAAACTACATATCAAAACGAAGCTCGTAACATGAACTATCTAAACATCGCAATGGTCATAATCTAGCAGGGAGTTCTCGGGTCCAAATGTTATGAACAAAAGCAGTCTAAAGTAAATCGGACATTACGACGGCTATGTTTACGCGATTTCCCAATTTTAAACCATTCAAAAACCATCACAATTCAACCTCAATCCATTCATAAAACCAAAGTCCATCCTTATCACATCATAACAGCCCCAATCAATTCAATATTAACATTTATACTTATGCTTAAGCTTGAATTTAACTATACTTAAGTTCTTTTAACCAAAACAACAAGATTCACCATTCTATTTCACTACCACTCCAACCCAAACTCTAAACCACAAGCATTAAGCTACTATATCACCATAACAATCAAAATCATCTTATTATACAAAGGAATCTAGGGTTTGGAGATGATATACCTTCCTTGAAATGGTGGGAGTAGCTAGGAAGCCTTAAGAAGCCTTGAGAAGTCTTAGGGATGCTTGGATCTTAAAGGAAAAACAAGAAAATCAAGTTAAAAACTTTGAAATCACTATTCATTGTCTTCTTCATTGATTTATTGAAGAAGATTGAGAATGAATGGGGTTCTTAAACTCATTATATAGCCATAACTATGCATAAGGATGATTAGGGAATTATCTTACCAATTTAGGAAGCCTTGATCTTGAGTTTTGAAATTTCTTGCTTCTTGAAAATGAAAAAGCCGAGAGCAAGCTTTTGTTGAAGAGAATAGATTTCTTTTGTTTTGATGAAATGATTTGTTTGGCTTGGTTGGTTGAATATTTGATTTGTTTTTGGTTAATTACCAATTTAACCTTGATTTTGTGTGGTTAATATTCCACCACATTTCCTTCCTTCCCATGTCATGCTTATGTCATGCTATGATGTCATCTTTCCCTCCTTGTCCTCTTCTCATTGGTTGGGTGACCTCATCCCCACTAATCTCTTTGATTAACTTCCTAATTGTTTGTCTAATGACCTCTGATCTGTTATACGGTTCGCTTAACTTTCGTTTTCGTTTATCGTTTGAGGGATCATACCCGGGATCTTATTACTTAGGTTCCCTTAACCTTTTTCAATATATTATATTCCTTTTATGATCCTCTCTTATAATCCTTTAATTTAAATCCTTCTTATCTTGTTACCTTATACTCAATTCTTTTTGTATCTAGTGGATTTCCGGGAAAAATCAAAGTGTTCGGAATTGGATTCTAACGATCTTTCCATACACTTATATACCATATAGAGTACTAATAATATCCCAGAAGATCAATAACAGAACCCCTATATAGCGTGGCATGAAAAGTTTTCTCATTCAGCAAAAACACTATTCATAAGGGTTTCAAAAATTTTCCAAAAATTGGGGTTATTACATTGAATGTCACATCCTGATCCTGCACCCTCATAGTAAGTTCACCTTTCTGCACATCTATCAAGGTACGGCCTGTAGCCAAGAAGGGTCTCCCCAAGATTATGAGAATCTTCTTATCTTCCTCGAAATCTAGAATAACAAAGTCTGCAGAAAAAAGAGCTTATCCACCTTTACTAGCACATCCTCCACTATGCCTTGTGGGTATGTAATAGAACGATCAGCCAATTGTAGAGACATGTAGGTGGGCTTTGGATCAGGCAAATTCAACTTTTTAAAGATCGACAACGACAGCAGATTGATGCTTGCTCCCAAATCACAAAGACACTTGTCAAAAGACAACTTGCCAATGGTGCAAGGAATGGTGAAGCTACCTGGATCTTTAAGCTTTGGAGGTAACTTTTGTTGCAGCACAGCACTGCATTCTTCCGTTAGAGCAACGGTCTCAAGGTCATCCAGTTTCACCTTCCTTGAAAGAATACTCTTCATAAATTTCGCATAACTAGGTATTTGCTCCAGAGCCTCAGCGAAAGGTATATTGATGTGAAGTTTCTTGAACACCTCCAAAAACTTACCGAACTGCTTATCCAGCTTTTGTTGTTACAATTTCTTAGGGAAAGGTGGTGGAGGATAGAGCTGTTTCTCCCCTGTATTACCCTCAGGCAGAGTGTGTTCAACAGTAGTCTTCCTTGGTTCCACCGCTTTCTCCTTTTGCTTAGCTTCTTCATCACCAACTTCAGCTTCTCCTTGTTTTGCTTTTTCAGCATCAGCAACTTTTCCAGACCTTAAGGTAATAGCCTTGACTTGCTCTTTAGCTTCCTTCCTGCCTGGCACTTCAGTATCACTAGGAAGTGTGCCAGGTTGACGATTGAGCACTGTATTGGCTACTTGACCGAGTTGATTTTCCAAGGTCTTGATAGAAACCACCTGACTTTTGCACAACAGCTTAAGTTCCTCAAAATCAGCACTAGAGGGTGGAGCTGCACCTCCTTGTTGAGGATATGATTGCCTTTGAGCATAATGTTGTGGTTGTTGGAATCCAGGTGGATTGAACTGTTTACTTACGCCTTGCTGATATGGTTGTTGAATAGCATTCTGATTATTACTCCAGCTGAAATTTGGATGATTTCTGTTGTTAGGATGATAAGTAGCTGGCACAGGATGCTGTTGTCGCTGATAAATGTTCACATACTGAACAGATTCGTTAACAAGAGAACACTGATCCGTAGCATAAGAACCTGCACAAAGCTCACAGACCATAGCTATCTGATTGACCCCATAGGTGGCTAGAGAATTGACCTTTATAGACAGCGCTTGGAGCTGCGCTGTAATAGCTGTAGCTGCATCGACTTCCAGAATACCTGCTACCTTCCCAGGCATCATCCTTTGAGTTGGGTTTTGATGCTCATTTCCAGCCATAGTCTCAATAAGATTATAAGCCTCAGTATAGCTTTTGGCCCACAAGGTGCCTCCAGCTGCTGCATCGAGCATGGGCCGAGATTGGGCCCCCAAACCATTATAGAAACCAGTGATCACCATCCAATCAGGCATTCCATTATATGGACACTTTCTCAACATCTCCTTGTAGCGCTCCCAAGCTTCGCACATAGATTCTGTAGGTTGCTGCGCAAACTGAGTAAGAGCACTCCTCATAGCCGCAGTCTTCGCCATTGGATAAAACTTCACCAGAAACTTTTGTGCAAGATCTTGCCAAGTAGTGATAGACCCATCTGGTTTAGAATGTAACCAGTCCTTAGCTTTATCCCTCAGAGAGAATGGGAAAAGCCTCAGCTTGATAGCCTCATCAGTCACTCCATTATATTTGAAAGTACTGCAGATCTCGACAAAATTCCTTATGTGCATGTTGGGGTCTTCAGTCGCAGCACCTACGAAAGAAACAGAATTTTGCACCATCTGAATAGTGCCCGGCTTGATTTCAAAGTTATTGGCCTCAATAGCCGGGTGCATGATGCTAGACTGAATGTCATCAATTTTGGGCCGAGAAAAGTCCATAAGAGCTGGATCTGCCGGAACTAAACGATCACCCATGGTTACTGGCTCTTTCTGCTCACTTCGTGAATCCGAATCTTCAAAATCTATCTTATCCGGAAAATCAAGAACTTCGTCTGTCTCCTCAGCCGTATCTAAAGTCCTCTTGTGAGTACGAGAACGAGTTTGCATAAACGCTCGCCAAAGTACATGAAACACAATCGGAAACAATAAGCAACACGTCTTAATCACTGAGTCCTAATGACCAATGATGGTAAGTACATAAACTAAACAAATACGCCGAGTCCCCGGCAGCGGCGCCAAAAACTTGTTAGGGCGAAAACACGCGCTAATAACACACGCAAGTATACGCATTCACAAGTAATATAGAATACTTTCTAGTTCGTTCCCACAGAGACTCGGACTAATTATGTTCAATTAAACTCACTCACCAGTGTATGATTACTTCTCAATGTTAAGACAATAACACTTAGATTTGATTAACTAATTATTAACTACAATTAACTACTAGAATTAAACACTTAATTAACACTTGAATTAACAATATTAAAACACTCATGAAATTACAACTTCATTATTACTTCCTTCAATAGTCATTGTTATTACCCTTAACATGCAATAGTGATGATATTAATCGAATAACACGAAACTGATAAAAGCCAACTTTCATTGTACTAATACCATTTTACCAAGCATCCACAATTAAGATAGAAGTTGAATATGCATCAATTATGTTGAGTCCCTATATGTTTACAGAAATTGACAACATAACGATTTAAGCACAAGTTATTCCTTTTGATTACACAGGGTAAGTAAAAGGGTTAGAGTTACCCACTAATCATGCATACTCTTACATGAACCTATGCTAGCATGTCAAGTTCTAAATCTCAAGATCCACCGTCGCTTCACAAGAGATTAACACCCTATCTTATATGTTCGCGACGCACATAAGACGAATACGCACAACCATGTTGAGAGAAGCTTTTAAGGCTTTGAGTAGTTCATCAAACTCTCTGCTAATATTAGGTCCTTCAGCAGCCCTAATAAGTCTCTCCGTGTCAAGATCAACTTCTTTAGATAATTTATTTTCAACACCCTAGACTTGTTGATGAGATGACCTTGATTGTGCCAATCTAGCCTCTATCTCCCCCTTAGTCTTGTTGAAAGGCATGAGGAGGGGAGTAGGGATTTCAGGCCTTACCTGTTCAGGTAGAGAAGGTAGTGGTATGTTGAGTTTGCCCATGATGGCTCCCAAAGCTATAGAATTCTGCATTTGAAGATGCTTATGGGAGTCCACCAGGGTTTAGATATCTATTTGTTGGCTCTTAACAAGAGATGTCAAGGCCTGAACTTGTGCAGTGAGAGAAGAGTTGGAGTCTTGAAATGTTGTGACTTGACCTTGTAGAGATTGAATCTGAAGATTTGTTGAAGTAGATGCAGGTTGATGGGAGCTTGATGTAGAGACAATAGTAGATAACCCCAATGTAGCTTGCATAAATTTCTGAATCTCATCCATGACCAAGGGAGAAGGAGTGTATCTTGCAGTGTGCATCTGATCTAGCTTCAACCTTGTGTCATTAGAGTTAAAGATATGATTTGAACTTGCTTGTGCAAGGTAACAAAGGTGTCCTTGAGTTGTGTCATGCCTTTATCTACCCCACTGAGATCATATCTGGACATTTGGTCTGAGAAGTGTTTAAATTTGATTTTTGATCTCAGTTTGAGAGGGAATATTTTCATCCAGCTTTTCCCTTACCATCTTCCTGATCCTGTCTTCATGACCAGTCAATTTGACTTCACGAGCTTTACCAAAGAGGTGAAAAGCCTTGACTTGAGCATTGTGCACTTCTGTGACTGCATCATACACTTCTTGTGGAGTCAAGGCCTTTGCATTGCTTCCAAGGATAGTAACATACTCTTCCCTGAATCTGGCCAAGACTTGATCCATCTCCAACACAAAGTCTTGAGATAGCCATGCATCCACATTGCCATCATGTTCTTCATCATTGACAATCTTCTCCTTCTGTTTCTCCACATCTTTATTGTAGGTGAGCATGATGGCCTGATAGTACTGATTGCTCATATCAGAAGTGAGTAGATGTTGAGAGATGTTGGCCAGTCCAGAAATCTGCTCCACTAGTAGATCATCTACGGAAGTTGGTTGAGAGCCAGATTTTTGCAGCCACTGAGAGAGAATGTGAGGTTGTGAGGAGGATGGTTCAGAAACACCTGTGACTGAAGTCACAGTTTGAATCACAGATTGCTCTGTGGTTTTGACAGTATGTTTTCCTCCACTTGTAGTGGGAACCTCCAATTGAATTGGAGTGGATTTGACTGGGTTACTGTCATGTACACCAGCCTCAAACCCTTGTGTGTCTTGCAACACACTGGCACTTGAATGTGCTATACTTTCCTCCCCTATGACAGATCATGGGCAATTGTACTCCTAACTTTAACTGCCAAGGCAATTTTTGCTAGAGTTGTGAGGGGAGTTGTCCCTTCATGAGGAACCTCCAATTGAATTGGAGAGGATTTAGATAGCTCCCCCTCAGGAGTAATACCCTCAAACCTTTTAGTCTGTGAGCACTGTTTTGCACATGAAGGTGCATTAGAGATATCCATGGGGTCTTCAGTAAAAATTGATGAAACCCCCATGGTTTTGATGGTGTCATCAAGGTCTACCCCAGCATGTAGCCTCTCACCATCTAAATGGAGTGTCTGGGTGTTAAGAGAAGCTTCTTGAGCTAAGTCACTTGATTTTTCTTGCACTTGAGAATTAGATTCAAGTGCAGATGGAAGAGAAGAAATTTTAGAGATAAGAGAGTGTTGTTCAAGTGTGAGTGTTGGCAGCTCCCCCTGAATGAATGAGGGAGCTTCAAATGATGTGTCCTCACAGTGTGTGCCTTCATTGTTTCTCCTACCATACACTTGAATTGCTTCTTGTGCAGGCTGTGCAGACTCACTACTGGTTGTTTTTAAAACTACATCCTGTTGGGAGGATACAGAGGTGGCTAGAGTGGTCAGCTCAGTTTGTTTACTCCTTTTGGATCTCTTGACCAAGGGTGACTCTTTCTCAGCTATGTCCTCACCACTCTCAGTTACTAAAGTTAAGGTTACCCCCTTTCTCTTCTTTTTACTTACCTCGTCCTTTTGAGAAGATAAGGTGGTTGGTTGCCTAGCTTCTAAAGGTTTTGAAAGAATGGTTGCAGCTTGTGAAGATCCTTGTTGGTGTTCCTGTGCTTGTACTTCCACAGGTTCAGGGATCATAGTTGAGCTAGATTGTATGTTAGATCTCATGTCAGGCATAGGATAAGGGTAAGTCATAAACCTTTCCAACATAAATGGAGTGATTTTCAGACTTACATTTACCTTATTCTTTGTAGTAAGTGAGCCAAATATTATTTTGGACACTTGCTTACAATTGCCTATTTTTGCACTATCTATTCCATTCAGTAAGTGTATGTCTGCTACTTTATGATTTAAAGTGGACATAATAAATCTAGGAAAGAAAATTTCCTTACCTCTAGCTGACAGGGGCATTGTTAGCCTGGTTGCAAGCTCTTCCAGGATCAATAGACCAACATTTAAGTGTCTGTTGTGGGAAATTGAATACACCAGCTTTTGCACATCACTTGAAATGTTGTCATATCATGTTTTCCTGCAAGTAAAGGCCCTTACCACAGAGTCAAAGATGAAAGACCACTCCTTCCTCAGATTGGTCCTGTTTAAACTTGACAGGTTGATTCTTCCACCATAGTTGATGAAGTCCATGAACTCAGTCAGCTCATCAGGAGTTGGTACCTCCACCAGATTCTCAGTTGGCAGCCCCAAAACTCTATTCACATCTTTGTTATTGAATTCTATTAGTTGGCCTCCAATTGTGCATGTCACGACCATAGAAAGAGAGTTGTTGTTTACATCAGTCCTCACTACAACTGTAGTCCAGAATTCATGCAGCACATCTAGATACAGTACTGGATTTGCAGTCAAAGCACCTGCAAGATAGGATTCACCCAACAGTTTCACAAACCCCTTGAAACTATCAGGGGCTTGGCTTGCATTAGTAAAAGCAAGATAATTGGTTCCTTTCTCCGGGATAGATGTTCTTGCAAAATTTAGAGCCATTGTTGATTGATGAGAATGAGTGGGTAAGAAAAATTTCTGAGAAAAGATGAAAAACGAGAGAGAATTCGGTTTTGGATTGAAAGCTAGGTCATTTGAGATCTCGAAAGTTGTAAGTATGTATATGTACCGAGAAGTCTGGGTATTTATAGTAAAAGCAAATGACTTGTCGAGAACTCAAAAATAGACGGTTGGAATTTGCCTATCGAGAAGTCATTTTTAAGAATTGAAATACATATCGAGAAGGCATTTTAAATTACTCTTATTAGAGAACTAAATATTGACTTATCGAGATGTCAAATAAATACCCAGTTTGTCCAAAAATGGACTGAATTAATTCCAACTTTTATTTGAATAAATTCAGAATAAATTTAGAATAAATTTTCCGAAAGTATTTCACCAAAATAATTTATTAAATTTAATTATTTCAGTTCTGAGTTATTGATAAGTCAAAAACTGTACTTGTAGAGAACTCTGTGAATTAACACTACTAGAGAACTCTATAAGGACTTATCGATAAGTCATTTTTAAGCCTATCGAGAAGTCACTCTAGAAGTCAATAAATTGACTTGTCGAGAAGTCCTAAAATGACTTATCGAGAAGTCACTTAGACTTATCGAGAACTCAGTTCTCTATATACTTTTGATTGTTGTAGTTCTGCCTTGTGTTAATTTTACATATTAAGGATGTAAATTAACAATTGGGCAGTTTACTTAGAATTTGAAAAATTCCAAGTTGAATTTAGAATTTTGAAAAATAAATATGCAGAGATTTCTGAAATATTTTAGTTCATATTTCAGTTAATTTCCAATTAATATCAATTTAATTTTGATTTACTGGAAATTAATCTGCTGCAAAACATTAGCTGAGTTATTGCCTTATAATGAAGAATTAAGCATTCCAATTTCACCTACAAATCTAGTGAAAGTTGCTTCATCCAAAGGTTTAGTAAAAATGTTAGCTAATTATTTTTCCCGTTGGAACAAAAATGAGCTCAATGGTACCATTTGTAGCATGTTCTCTAATAAAATGATACCTTACATAAATGTACTTTGTTCTAGAATGATTAACTGGATTAGCCACTATAGATATAGCACTAGTATTGTCACACATAATAGGAATTTTGTGTAACACTAGGCCATAGTCCATTAGCTGATTTCTAATCCAAAGCACTTGAGCACAACAACTTCTTGTAACTATGTATTTAGCCTCAGCTGTAGAAGTTGATACAGATTGTTGTTTCTTGCTTTACCGGGATACAAGTCTTTGTCCAAGAAATTGATAGCTTCCACTAGTACTCTTCCTGTCAACCCTGCATTCAGCAAAATCTGCATCTGTGTAACCAACAGCTTCAAAACCAGTTCCCTTAGAATACCATAATCCCAAGTTTGGAGTTCCCTTTAAATATCTGAAAATCCTCTTTACAGCCATCAAATGTGGTTCTTTTGGATTGGCTTGAAATCTTGTACATAGACATGTTACAAACATGATGTCTGGTCTACTTGCTGTTAAATAAAGCAATGATCCAATTACCCCTCTATAGCTTGAGATATCTATACTGTTGCCCTTTTTATCTTCATCCAACTTTGTTGCAGTAGACATAGGTGTAGATGCAGGTGAACAATTAACCATCCAAACTTTTTCAATAGATCCTTGACATACTTAGTTTGGCTGATGAAGATACCATCACTTCTTTGACTGACTTGAAGTCCAAGAAAGTAACTCAGTTCCCCCATCATACTCATTTCATATTCAGTTTGCATAAGCTTGGAGAATCTTTGGCAAAGCTTCTCATTAGTAGAACCAAAGATGATATCATCCAAATAAATCTGAACTAGGATCATATCCTCACCATGTTTCTTGTAGAAGAGAGTCTTGTCTATGGTACTTCTAGTAAAACCATACTTCAGTAGGAATTCTGACAATGTGTCATACCAAGCTCTAGGTGCCTATTTTAGTCCATATAAAGCCTTGAGTAACTTGTACACAAAATTTGGAAATTTTGGATCTTCAAAGCCAGGTGGCTGTTGCACATAAACTTCTTCTTCTAGCTCACCATTCAGGAAGGCACTCTTGACATGCATTTGATACACTTTAAAAATTGAGTGTGCAGCAAATTCTAGAAAGCTTCTTATTACTTCAAGTCTTGCAATTGGAGCAAAAGTTTCATCATAATCAATTCCTTCCTCTTGTGAGTAGCCTTTTGCAACCAACCTTGCTTTGTTCTTGGTGACTATACCATTTTCATCCATCTTGTTCCTAAGCACCCATTTTATTCCAATTATGCTTCTATTCTTTGGTGCAGGAACCAGTTTCCAAACTTTGTTCCTTTCAAACTGATTCAGCTCTTCCTGCATGGCAGATATCCAATCAGGATCCAGTAAAGCTTCATCAATTTTCTTAGGCTCTACTTGAGACAGAAAACATGTATGTAGGCACTTATTAGCAGTTGCACTTCTAGTTCTCACACCAGCAGTAGGATCACCAATGATTGCTTCTCTAGTATGACTTTTATCTCACTTCCTTATATGAGTTTGTTGATCTGTGCCTTCATCATTTTCTTCATTGTTGGTATGATTGCTAGATACTTTTTTTCTTTCTCCCCCTGAGTTTGTGCTATCAAATTCAGGTGTCTGAGATGAGCTTCCACTTTCATGATTTTCCTGTTGAGTAGTCTCTTCATTTATCATCTGTTGTGCATCAACTTCATCTTCCCCATCAGAATCACTATCAAAGTTGAGGTTTTCAAAAGCAAGGGCTTCAGCTTCATTATCATCAAGGCATTCCAAGCCTGGACACTTGTCATCATCAAAAGTCACATCTGTGCTTTCCATAATCTTGTTTTGATCAATCACATAAACTTTGTAGGTTGTTCTTTCCAGTGAATATCTCAGAAAAATTGCTTCAAAGACCTTTGAGTCAAATTTTCCCACATATTCAGAGTTGTATTTCAAAATGTAACACTTGCTTCCAAACACATGAAGATGCTTTACAGTAGGCTTTCTTTTAGACATGATTGAGTAAGGTGATTTTCCATGTGCTTTATTGATGAGATACATGTTCTGAGTATAACATGCAGTGTTAACAACCTCTTCCCAGAATTTTGTTGGCAACTTGGCATCTTGCAGCATTATTATAGTAGCTTCAACTAATGTTTTGTTCTTCCTTTCAACTACTCCATTTTGTTGAGGTGTTCTAGCGGCTGAGAATTCTTGAACCATGTCTTTACTTTTGCAGAATTCACTCAACGTTGCATTTCTGAATTCTGTTCCATTTTCACTTCTCAATCTTTTTAAACAGTTGTAATCTTCAGCCTTTTTTTCTATCTTTTAGTTGTGTTCAATTGTGATGTATAGAGTTTCATCTTTAGAGTGCATGAACTCTACCCAAGTGTATCTTGAGAAATCAATCACCATCACAAGTGCATATTTGTTCCTTGAAATTGATAAGACATTTATTGGCCCAAACAAGTCCATGTGAATAAGTTACAATAGTGCACTTATAAAATTCACAGTTTTTGATTTGTGACTTGATCTTTTCATTTTTCCTTTCTGACAAGCTTCACAGACCTCAATTTGAGCAAATTCCAGTTTGAGCATGTCTCTTACTAACTCCTTTTTGACCAAGGTGTTAATTGCCTTGAAATTCAAGTGAGACAGCTTTTTATGCCAAAGCT
Organism: Apium graveolens; assembly: GCF_009905375.1. NCBI lineage: Eukaryota > Viridiplantae > Streptophyta > Magnoliopsida > Apiales > Apiaceae > Apium > Apium graveolens. Next base: position 66,790,414 of record NC_133650.1, read on the forward strand.
TGCTTTATTCTTCTGATGCCTTGGTGTAGAAGTAACAAATACCATCCTTATTTGTTGAGTCCAAGTCTGCAACAAACAAGCTTCCTTTCCTTGCTCCTTTTAGAGCAACTTCACCAGTTTTCTTGTTGATAAAAGTGCATTCTTCTTTGTTGAATAAAACTTCAAAACCTTTATCTGCAAATTGGCTAACACTTAGAAGATTCACTTCAAGACCAGCTACCAGTGCTACATCATCAATGTTAACATTTTCAGAAACAATCTTGTCATATCCCATTGTGAATCCTTTGATGTTATCTCCAAAGCTCACCAAAGGGCCAGCTTTCTCCTCAAACTGTGATAACAGGGCTTTATCACCTGTCATATGCCTGTAACATCCACTGTCTATGATCCAGATGACTTTCTTCACTTTTCCCTGTACACAATGAGTTTTAAGTGTGTTTAGCAACCAAAGCAGTGTTGGGTACTTTCTTCTTATTAACTGATTTAGCAGAAGCAGAATGAGTAGTATAAAATAGAGCTCATTGACTGCTGAGCATTTTCCCTTTCTGTTGTAGACCGAATTTTCGTTTCCTCGAGGTCTACTCTTAGTTTGTGGCAACTCTTCATTACTTTCAAGTTGCAAGGAATGTAGTCAAACTTGTCACAGAATGAATAAGGATCATTTGCATTTGCTTCATTGTATTTGCAGGCTTCCTCAGTTGGCTTGCCAACTGCCTTTTTACAAAGGTGAGTTAGGTGATTCACAGAGCCACATTTTTCAGACTTCTTTCTTGGAGCATCTGCAACATAAGAAAAATTGTTGCTTTTGTTTATCCCTATTTTCCCATTTCTATTTTTCTTTTTCTTTCTTGCATCTTCACTTTTGGTTTATTTGACAGGTATCTTGAGACTTTGTTTATCCATGAGGTTTTCTTCAGTTTTGAAGGATTGAGTTAATTCTGCAGTTTTCTCCTCTTTATCCTCATCAATAATTTCTTGCTTGATAATCAATTCTTCTTCACTGAAGTTGACTTCACATGCTTTGAATATAGGTGCATTAACCTCTTTTAAAAAGGTTGGAGCATTTTTAGTTTTCTTTGCTTTCCCTTTGTAACCTACAGTCTTCTTTTTGGCATTCAAAGCATCATAGTCAAGGCCAATAACAATGTTTGCACATGACTTATTTTTCTCATGGTACTGTCCAACCAGTTCAGATGCATTTCTGAAAGATTTCAGCTTCACTTCATTCTTTTCCATCTTCTCCATTAACACTGCTTCAATTTCATTTGCACACTTGAGCTTGTTCTTTAGTTATGCATTTTCTTGTTTTAAAGCTTCAAGCTCCACCAACAATAATTCAGTTTTTTGCTTCTCACTTTCAAGCTTCTCATTTATCTTTGTTAATCTGCTAACTTCTTCATTAGCAGCAACCATGCTTGTGTGGATGTGAAACATTTTTGTGCTCATCTTTTCTACAATTTCCTTATATTGATTTACAGTTAGATCAATTTTGGTAAGCGTTGGTACGTGTGATTTAGATGAGGATGATTCTCCTTTCTCCAAGGCCATGAGTGCATAGTTTCCAAATTCTTCATCTTCATCATTTTCAGAGTCATCCCAACTTTTACCTTTTGCAATATAAGCTTTTCTTTACTGTTTCTTCAGAAGAGCTTCATACTTTGCTTCAAGTTCAAGATAAGCTTTATCCTTCTTTGCTTTCTTGGGTTTCCTGTATTCTGTAGCCAAATGACCCAACTCATCACAGTTGAAGCACCTTATCTTAGATCTGTCAATAGATCCAGTTTTGTAGCCAGTTTTTCTTTCAGAAGTGTACTTCCCTTTTCCTTTCCAGCTGTTATCTTTGTTGAAAGACTGTCATTTACCCTTGAAGTATCTTGGCTTCTTTACTCTAATGTTAAAGAATTTTCTATCCAGATAGGCCATTGACTGATCTAGTTCATCCAGTTCATCAAGAGTGTAGAACTCATCTTCTTCCAATTCCAGAATGACTTGTTCTTGTGAATCATCTGTTCTTTGCTCACTAGTTGAGGCCACTGGAGTTTGAGATCTTGGCTCATCAATAGGTGTTTGGCTTTCATTGACAATTAAGGCACTTGAGCCATCTACAACATGTCCTTGGCCAGATCTCAATGATTTTCTCTGAATCATTTCAAGTTCATATGTTTTAAGAATTCCATATAGAACTTCCAGTGTTATCCTACTCAAGTCTCTCCCTTCCCTGATTCCTGAGATTTTATGTTCCAAATGATCAGGGAGAATAAGCAAGAACTTCAGGTTCACTTCTTCCGCTTCATAGTATTTATCATGAAGCTGCAAATCATTTATCAGCTTGTTAAACCTTTCAATCACATATGTTATACTTTCCTTTGGCTTGGCCATAAAACCCTCATACTGTGAAATCAGTATCCTTATTTGATTAGATCTAACTTCCTCAGTTCCCTCACAGAGTATCTCAATATTTTCCTATATTTTCTTGGCAGTGTCATAGTTGACAATGTTGTTGTACATCACATTGTCAAGTGACTCAATCAATATCAATTGCAAGCCACTATCCAGGGAAACTTTCTCTTTTTCAGGCTCTGTATACTCAGAAGGATCTTTCGGAGCATAATGAGCTGGGATAACCATGTCTCCATCTGTAGATTCCTCAACTCTAACCATAGCAGTGAAGGGCCCATTCTTGAGGATCTGAATATAGAGTAGATTGGCCATCCTGATGAACAACATCATTTTCTTTTTCCAAAGAGTGTAGTTAGCTTTGTCAAAGGTAGGAATTTTGATGCGAATGATTTTCTGTGTATTCATTCTTCCAAGATCTTAAATCTGTTTACTTTCAGATTTGACTCTGATACCACCTGTTAGGAAATGAATAACACACAGAAGGGGGGGTGAATGTGTTTTTCTGTTTTTGAGCTTTTCTATAATATATTTGGTTGAACAAAGTAAATTTAATCTTGTAAGAGATGTGTTAATGCAGTAAACAAACATGCAATAAACAAGAACACAATATTTTCAAAACTCACTTAATTTTTATATTAAAAATCAAGAATGTTTTGCTACAAAATTTCTAGGCTATTTGTTTAAAGAGCTTAGCTTCTTCTTGAGAGAGTTATAAGATTTCTATATAATTTGTTACTCCTGACTAAAGGACCAGTGTTAACGTTATAGTTCAGTTAACTGCTGATTTACACAGTGTACAATAAGATATGCTATTAGCTTTTCTAAACTGTCACTTGTCATTTCTATTTATAGAAAAGTAGATCTTCCATTTCTGGATTAGCATATCTTTAGCATCCTGTGATTATCTTGATCTTCCTCTGTCAGTTAATCTTCACCATTGATCTTACACATTCTTCAAGTTGCTTTTTGTAGACTTTTCAATCCAGCTGGTTGAATTGTTTGTTGATTGTTTATCTTGAATATTGAACTGGTCTGTGATTTTGTACTTTGAGAATTTCACTCGAGATCTCCAATTAGGCATATAAAGATCTTGACATCTTGATAAGTATAATGACTTATCGAGATCTCTAATGCTCTAGTGAATTTGACTTATAGAGGTCTCCGAGTTCTCGAATGAAACTTTGGCTTGTCGAGATCTCTCAGCATCATGTCTTCACTTTGACTTGTCGACAACTTAGAGTTCTCTAGTGAATTTTGACTTATCAATATCTCTGAGTTCTCTTGTGAACTTTGACTTATCGATAACTCAGAGTTCCCTAATGAATGTTGACTTGTCGATAACTCTGAGTTCTCTAGTGAAGAAATGACTTGTCGATATCTCCAAGCTTCATGTCTTCTTGACTTGTCGATATCTCTCTGAGTTCTCTTGTAGCTTCCCTGACTTCTCGATAAGTCATTTGGAGTTCTCGAATGACTTCTCTATAACACTAAATCTATGACTTGTAGAGATCTTGACTTAAAGTATTTTTAACCAAACAGATTTATTCAAATCCAAGCTTCTTCAAAATTCTTCAAAGGCATGATCACCTTGATGTTCTTCCAGATAGAATCCTTAGGCTTGATACTATTTTAGGAAAAAGACTCCAGTCTGCTCCTTTGCATTTTTATAGACTTTAAGTGTTACAAGTACAAAATACAAATTTAGATAACAATTCAACTTACTTAGGGTTGACAAATTATCTTAGTCTTGTTAAGGTACAAGCATGTTTTATACAACACTATGGAACTCCAGGCCCAAGTGCATCTTCATCTTCTTTTCTAGGTCGGAATGGATCGTTTTCAATTTCGAGTGATCGAACAACCATTGATGTCATTAATGGATGAGTTTTATCCATGTAGAACCGATCAATAATCTTTTCTGTATAAGTGGGCCGATGAACAAGTATACCTGAAGATAAGTATTCCACGTGTATGCCTAAACAAAATCTTGTCTTTCCAAGTCTTTCATTTCAAACTCAGTTTTCAAATAAGCAGCAACGTTAGTAATATCTTCAGAAGTACCCATAATATTCAAATCATTCACATATACAACAATAATAATAAAACCAATTGATGATCTTTTGATAAACACACATGGACACACTTGATTATTAACATACCCATCATTTAATAAATATTCACTAAGCTTGTTGTACCACATACGACCAGATTGTTTTAAGCCATATAATGATCGTTGTAATTTAACTAAGTATTATTGAGGCTTAGTTTCATCTATCTTTAATCCTTGAGGGATTTTCTTATAAATATCACTATCAAATGATCCATAAAGGTAGGTTGTAACAACTTCCATGAGACGTGTTTCCAATCTTTTCATACAAGCCATACCTATCAGAAAAGTGACTCCATCCATCACAAGAGAGTAAGTTTCCTGGTAATCAAATCTGGACCTTTGAGAGAATCCCTAGGCTACCAGTCGGGCCTTATATCTCACAATTTCATTTCTCTCATTTCATTTTTGTACAAAAACCCATCTATTCCCGATGGGATCACACCAGCTGGTGTTTGGACTGCAGGTACAAATACATTTCTCTTGCGCAAGGATTGCAATTCTTCCTGTATTGTAATTTTCCATTTTGGCTTATCATCTCTTTATCGACATTCTTCCACACTTTGTGGTTCAGGATCGGAGTTCATAATAATATCACATGCTTGGAAAAAGCATATACATCATTAACCTCAATACTCCCATGATCCAATAATTTCCCGTTATGTACATAACTCAGTGAGATCTCATAATTTTCAGGTACCTTTGCTTTTATTGAAGCATGTGCCACTTCTGGGGAAATATCCCCATCTGGAGGTAATACCACTTTTGGTGGTTTTGTCACAGCTACTTCAGGGGCTTTAACCTCTTCGAGAGGTGATACCGCTCTGGGGTATTTGATATAGCCACTTCAGGGGCTTTAACCTCTTCAAGGGGTCATACCGCTTTTGGGGTATTTGATATAGTCACTTCAGGGGCTTGAACCTCTTCAGGAGGTAATAGCGCTTCTGGGGTATTTTCTGGAACATTTGCCACTTTAGGGGCATGTCCAATCAATTTTTGTTTTCGTGGTTCAACATCTTTTGTACCAACATGTCTATTATGCTTATGGCGTAGTTTTGAATTACCAACCAATTCTTCATGAATTGTTTTATGGATAGGGATTTTAACCCTTTCCGGTGCATTAACAGCAGGTATATGTAATTTTATGATATGTCTAGAATCATTAAAACCATCTGGCATTTGATTAACAATGCTTTGCATATGAATGATTCTTATAACCTCGGATTTATACTGTTTAGTACACGGATCTATAGCACTTAATCCTGATGCATTCCATGATGGTTCAAAATTTAACTTATGCAAAACCTTATCTCCCCCTAATGGAGGGAATACAGACTCATCAAAATGACAATCAGTATAGCGAGCAGTAAAGACATCACCAGTTAGTGGTTCAAGATATCTTATAATAGATGGTGAATCAAAACCAACATATATATCCACTTTTCTTTGCGGTCCCATTTTAGATCTTTGTAGAGGTGTAATTGGAACATATACGGCAGTATAAAAAATCTTAAAATATGGAATATTAAGGGTTTGACCAAGTTCTAATTCGTGAGGAGATTTTTGTGGTAAGTAGATGGTCTTCTATTAATTATATTTGCGGCATGAAGTATTGTGTCACCCCAAATAGAAGTGGGTAATTCAGCTCTTAGAAGTAAGGGTCGTGCAATAAGCTGAAGTCTTTTAATTAACGATTGCGCTAAATAATTTAGTGTATGCACATGAACTATGGGGTGTTTGATAGAGATTCCTACTGACATACAATAATCATTGAAAGTAGCAGATGTAAAATTCAGCGGCATTATCTAGTCAAATTGATTTGATAGGATAATGAGGAAAATTGGGCTCGTAATTTGATTATTTGAGCAAGAAGCTTGACAAAGGCTGTATTTCTGGTCGAGGGTAGACAGACATGAGACCATTTAGTTGAAGTATCAATTAGGACCATGAAATATCTAAATGGTCCAAATGATGGATGAATATGACCACATATATCACCTTGAATTCTTTCTAAAAAATCTGGAGACTCATTTTGAAGTTTAATTGGAGATGGTCGAACAATTACTTTTCCCAAAGAACATGCTGAACAAGGAAGTTCATCACGTGGTATGACCTTTTGATTCTTAAGGGGATGTCTTGTAGAATTTTCTATAATTTGACGCATCATGGATACTCCTGGATGACCAAGTCTTTCATGCCAAAGGGTGAGTGATTTTGGATCTATAGTTTTGGGAGTAGTGATACTGTGAGACTCGATTACTCTAATTTTGGTAGAATATAATCCAAATGAGATTGATTGCAATTTTTCTAAGATCTTCTTATATCCTGAGGTGATAAGAAGATATTCTTTTTCATTTTCTCTAGTGGTTTCTACATGTAAACCATTAAGATGAATATCTTTAAAACTCAGAAGATTCCTAGTGGATTTGCTAGAATATAGAGCATCATGTATGTGAATTTGTATCTCATTTGGTAGTATAAATTTGAATTTCCTAAAACCCTCAATGATATTTGATGTTCTCGAAATTGTCCAAAGGTGTGAGTTGATTTTAGTCAACTTTGAGAAATATTTTTGATTTTGTAAAATTGTGTGAGTGGTTGCGCAGTCAGCAATGCATATATCTTCCATATTTATGTTGTGTAAATAAGTGAACAACAATTTTATTATGCAAACATCGTACATAATACAAGAACATAAAACAAGTACATGAAAGAAGAATATTAAAACAAGCATGTCTAAAACATAACATCAAAGAAATACAAAAGAAATCTAGTTATCTAAATCATAATAAAGGTTAGCACTAGTGTCTAGTTCATTTGAGGTCTTGTTGTTTGGTTCTTCACTTAGATTATGACTAGCGAAGTTCGTTCCTACCATTTATCGTTATTCTTTTTATTTTCCTGTAGAGGTTAACTAGATGTTTTGGTATGCGACAAGTACGTCACTAGTGCCCATGTGTCCCACATCTGAGAGAGATATCCCTAGTATCTTCTTCTTGTAGTGTCTTCCTTCTATTTGGCACTCCATGTTGCCACTTCTGGTGGTTAGAGTTGTTGTAACCATCACACTGCTACTTTAGATGGCTAGAGTTATAATGATTTCAAAAGTGGCCTTGAAAGTTTCCATGCCCACGATTTCTTCTGTAACCTCTTCCTCCTCTATGTCCTTTCTCACGCCCATTCTTCTGATATAACGTGTTATGTACTTCAGGTAACTGGGTAGAGCATGTGGGACGTTCTGATATTTTTTCAGTAACAACTAATTATTCTTTCAGTGATAAGAGGAAGAGATATCAACTTGATATACTTCCGAAAATTGCGCTCCCTATATTGTTGTTCCAGAATCATAGTATTGGGATGAAAGGTTGAAAGGGTCTTTTCTATCATGTCAGCATCAGTAATATTTTCACCACAGAAAACCAGTTTTGAGCTTATTTTGAACAAGGCAGAATTATATTTAGTGACAAACTTAAAATCCTGCAACCTTATATTTATCTAATCATAACAGGCATGTGACAAATGGACAAGTTTTTGGTGATCAAACTTATCTTTGAGATTGGTCCAAAGGGTGAATGGATTTTTCACAGTCAAATATTCAGATTTCAAATTTTCATGGATGTGGTGTCTAAGAAAATTGATAGCTTTGGAAATTTGTTCAACAGTTGGAGTCTTTCCTGATTCTATGGTGTCTTTTAGCCTGTTAACACTAATATGTAATTCTGCATCGAGCACCTAAGACAAAAAATTATCCCCAGACACATCCAACGTAACAAACTCTAATTTTGCAAGATTTGCCATTCTGAATGTAAAATAAATATTAAACCATTATATAATTCTTCACAAATATATTTAAATAATTATTTTTTAAATAATAACAAATATGATACGATTAATCCAAAAGTTACGAAGGCATACGCAGCCAAAACACTTTTAGATAATACTTGACGGCATAACCATTTTTAGAGCATTTAAACAGCAATATAAATAAATAACGATAATAATTGAAATCAAATGAGTATTTTTAAAATGTACCTCTTTCGTTAAATGAAATTTATTCGGCTAATATCTTCTTCGTGAATAGAGCTTACTTGGACAATACCTCCTTCGTAAATAAAGCTTGCTCGGGCAGAGACTCGTGCTGATAACGTGTTGTAGATATTGAATTACTTGATTATGAATAACTTAATAATTACACATATAGAGAGAGAATAAAGTTTGAAGAGATAATTTTATTTCAATATATTTCAGTATATCTGATTTCAATAACTGAAGGTCCTAGTTATAGAGGTTGGTTGACAAGTCTTACTAAGGAAGATATCTAAGTCTTCTTTGATAAGTATTGTAGTTCTTCACTAGTAAGTTTCGTAAGTCTTCCTTAATAAGCTTTACAATTCTTCCTTACTAAGTTTCCTCTCTAAGAAGCTGCTCAAGTCTTCCTCGAAAAGTTTTAAAAGACTTCCTCGATAAGTGATAAGTGGATTTTATATCTACTTGGAACGCTTCATTTCAGGCTTAAATTGGTGTTTTGGACTCAAGTTGTTGGTATTTTTGATATGTTTTTGTGTTTGTGCATTTCAGGCATCAGTTAAATGAAGAAAGAAGATTTTCAAAGAAATATGCTAAAAAGAGATCAGAATTAGAAGCCTAGGCCATTTTAAAGTTGTATAGAATCTCGTTAGCTTCGTGCGGGCGGTTGAATCTTCTAATTCTGACGAGCAGAACTCAAGATACGACCAAAAGAAGAATTGTCAGAATTTTTCCAGAATGTCAGCGCGGCCGCGCCAGAACCAGCGCACCCGCGCCGCTGAAAGCAATATTCCAGCGCGTCCGCGCCCTGTAGCAGCGCGCCCGCGCCCTGTTTCTGCCCCAGAATCCTGATTTTAGTCGAAATTGAAGATTTTGAGAGTCCTGGTCATCCTGCAGCCTGTATATACCAATAAAAATACGTTTTTAACAACATGGAGACCTGAGAGAGCAATAAGAAGACCTAGAGAGCACGAGACGGCTACGGAGAAGAAGAATTTTGTTTTCTTTGATTTAGGCGATACTTGGATGCTTATTTTCAATTTGTCTTTGAACCCTAGTACTCTTATATTGTTTATTATCATGCTTTCATTGGAACCCATGGTGATGATCAGTTCGATTATGAACTAATCATTATCGTGGGGTTCTATCGGATTTATTTATGGATTTCTTTAGTTAAATTGTTTTGATACCTTAGTGTGTGGTGATTGTACGATAACCTAGTATTGGTTATGCTTATTCGTCTTATGTGCGTAGCTAACATATAAGATAGCATGTTAATCTCTATTGAAGCGACAATGAATATAGAGATCTAGAACTTGCCATGCTAGCATAGGTTCATGTATGTGATATGCATGATTTGTAGGTAATTTTAACCATCTTACTTGCCCTATGTAATCACGAGAGATAACTTACGCATTAAACCGTTATGCTTTCAATTCTTATAGACATATAAGGACTAAGCATAATTGGTGTCTATTCAACTTCTATCTCTTTTGTGGATGCTTGGTAGTAGGGTATTTGTACAACGAAAGTTGACGTTTACTAGTTTCATGTTATCTGATTAGTGTCATCACCATTATATGCGTTAAGAACAAAAAGGCTATTGAATGAAGTATTTAATAAAGTTAGGATCCCATGTTTGTCATATATATTAATTCAACCATTCTTGTTCTCGTAGTTATAATTGTTGGTTTAATTCGTAGTTATAAATAATCTCAACTTGTTATTTGTCTTAGCATTGAATAATAACCATATTATTGTTGCATAGGTGCATATTATTAAATTAACCAAAGAGTCTCTGTGGGAACGTATTTGATCTAAATCTTATACTACTTGCGAACGATTATACTTGCGTGTATTATTAGCGCGTGTTAAGCTTTATGAGTCTTCTTGATTAAGCTTTGACAATCATTATTATATCATATTATAACAAATCCGAATAAAATGGAATATGCAAAACCAACTAGAGTTAAATTTAATACAACTAAAAATATTTGTTATTGATCTTGATGAGATAATTCAAATGATCATGACTTAATTCTGGCCGTGAATTCAATTATCGGTTATCCCAAAATTTATTAAAATAGGTTCTCATTTGTAAGGTATATTCTCCTTTGTAACATATAAACATAATTATTAAAAAAATATTATATAAAATATATCAAAAGTGATGCTCTTATTGATTTGGTTATCAATTGTATCAACAAGTAGATTACATACATAAAATGGATTGGTAGTCTTGTAACTACTTTATTATTGTTATGCCCACTTTTGGGTATGATCCCTAAACAGGTCCCCATGAGTATATTGGAAAGTTGGGTTTAAATAGTTGGATAGTGTGAGCTGGGCCACGGGGCTAGCACCTTGGGCTGTCTGTTAAAAGCATGTATTAGTCCCAAAGTATCGTAGAAGGGGGGTTAAATACGATACCTACAATCTTTTCGATTCGTTTACAAGTTCTTTGTTATAAGTACGGAATCAAAATAGCCACAAAACAATTCAAGGAATATATTATTTTATTAATATAATCCTTGAGGTTGCTACAATCTAATCAATGAATTGATTAGCTATAATAAACTTACCAGCACAAAACTATGTTTACAAGCTTAATAAATGAGGTTCTTTAATGGAGCTCCCGTAAACACTTTCTGTTGAACTGAAAAAGATAACCAAATGAATACTTATTCAATTTGCTGCTTTGTAGTCTTCAAATTCATTTTGACATGTGTCTTAATTTGGACCACTTATTCCATTTGAATTTGCTGCAAATCAATTCTAAAAATCCTCCAAGTGCTAACTGGTGACCATTTGCTAACTTGCGACCATGTGCTAACTTGCGACCACAATCTAACTTGCGACCATAGCTAACTTGCGACCATATATGCTAACTTGCGACCACATGTTAACATTGTCACAACTTGCGACTGCAAACTCAACTTGCGACATCTAAGCTCAACTTATGACCATATAGTCAACTTACGACCCTTCAGCCAACTTGTGACCCTTTAGCCAACTTGCGACCCTTTAGCCAACTTGCGACTGTATAGACAACTTGCGACCTTCAAAGTGTTGAGATTTGCCCTGCATTATTTTCTAGTCTCCAATAGATGTAATCAAAGAACCATTTCTTCTGTATTATTGAATTAAAATCTTTTCTGTGATGCTGATGTTTAGTGCACTGGTCTGGTTCACAAACAACTAACAAGAGCTGATTTAATTCAATTCCTTTTGCACTAAAGAGCTAATACATCTTGGATAGTTACTTCTAGCTTCAATCACTGAACCCCTGATCTTCAATACTTCAAATCAAATCATGCAACTGATATCGGAAGTCCTTTGATGTCTTATTCTTTATGGAGGCTTGAACATGTTAATGAACTTCTTCCCATGACTTGAGTGTGGACTTAGTGAGTCATTTGTTTCTTTTGATTCTTTGTATGTATCATGTATTCATCTTTAGGGTTCATGTGCTTCACAGTTTAATATTATCTATCTGTTTCTGTTTCATGTTGAGTTATAATTCCTCGGTTACATGTTACATTACATTATGCTTTACAATCTCCCCCTATTTGATTGTTAGAGTTCGACAAGCAAATCCCTAAGGATAACTCAACTAACAATAAGAAAAAGTACAACCTCAAAATAGATAAAGATATTAAATACATTCTGGATTATATATTCAATTTCCAGATTTCTTAAGTTACAAATTACAAAGAAGTGTTCCTCTAGCATGAACAAATTATTTATGTCTTCTTTGTCTTTATCTTCTCGGACTTCTTGCCTTGACTGCCCTCTCCTTCTTGAGTGGATTTAGTCTCAACAGACTTTCTCTTGAGAGCTTTCTTTTTAGGATCTGTTGATTTTGTTGATTCTGGGAGAGATGATCATTTGCTTCTATTCAGAAGGACATCCATTCTAGCTTAGACCAAATCATGAGTTTCTATTTCCAGTGCATTAATGGGAGGTGGATTATTCAGCTCTTTAAGCATCATCTGTAGATATTTGACTTTGGAGCACTTAGGAACAAGATCAAACAATATTGTAGATCTCTTTGACATTACGAAGACTGTTATCCTTTTAGGATGTCCCCATACTCTTTTAATATCGTTGATTGATTCTTCTTCCACCACTTCATCAAGTATCTTTATGATTGGGATCAAAGCAATCTTGTCCTTCTTACATGTGGAGAACTTGACATCCATTAAGGCTTGATGTATTGATTTTGACCTGCTTGTTCTGAAATCATTGATCTTGATATGTGCTTTATTAATCCTAAAGACTAGTTCCCCTTCATTGTTGGTGCTGATGATAGGTTCACTATCTTTTAGAAGATTAATTTCTGGCTCTCTATTGATAAACACCATCTCATGATAAGCTCTTGTAACTTTCTTCATGTCCTTCTCTGTATCCCTGATCATTTTGTCATTAAGCCTATAAGCATATAGAACTTCAGTAGCTTTAAAATCTGCTTCTGATCTTTTAACTCATGATGCTTCCGATTTTGCTCTTTTGCTCATGAGTTAACTTTCCTGGAAAGTGAGTTGTAGATATCGAATGGGTCTTATCTGTTGATCGGACATGGTGATGTTTTGCAATCTGCCATCTTCAACTATTTTGATCACATACAGATTAAAGAATGCTTGGGTAGATACATCCATCATTATTTTCCAAAGCTTGTCTCTGAAGTATTCATTCTCATTCGATCTCAACCACGGTATTTTTGATGCTAAGACAAAGAGTTCCACTATATTCATCTTTTTCAATACACTAGTAGAGATCTTCATTTAAAGTCCATCTCTGTGGTTGACAGTAATCTTCCATCCATTCACTAGAATATTCACAGTGCTTCCAGTGATTACCCTATTGAATTGAGAGTAGAACTCATGAATATTTGGATAGTCCTTTCCGTACTTCTCTACAGTGTTCAGAAGATTCCTATTGCAAGGGTCTAGTTTGGGTTGGGATAGCTTTCTTGTTTTTCCATTTTTATTTTGATTTCATACCATTCACTTCCTCTCCTATTAGCTCGATGATAAGATTATCTTGCTTCTCTGGCTTCTCTTCTTTGTATTTCTCTCTATACTCTAGCTTTTGATCTCTCAATATCTTATTGAATTTCTTGATATGATCGATTGAGCTTTTCATAAAATCCATAGTACAAGCAGTCATCCGAGAAAGCATCTTCATCTTCAAATTCTTCGTCCTCAGATATGAATTTCCTCTCTTCAGTCATCACAGCTTTAACTCTGGGTTCAAAGCCCTCAGGAACATAGCTTTATCTATTTCTCCTTCCTCCAACTCATACTCTAAGAATAGGGGCTTTGGAGTATATATCTCTGACAGAAGATCCCTTTGAGTCGTAATGACTTTGCTTCGGAGATCCTGTTTTAAAGTTGATTGCTCCCCCTGAGTTGAAGAACTCTTCTCAGCAACATGTCTTGCTTAACAACACTCTTTCATCAATCCTCTCTTCCTCCTCCTTTTCTTCCTGAATCTTGTCTCCAAATTCATCATACCCATAGTCAGGTGTTTTAAAAGCATCCTGAATTAAGTCCACAGTTGGAGTTACTTTTTCTTGCTCCGCCCTTTTCTCCCCCTTCAGTTGTTTATCCTTCAGAGCCGGGGTTGATTGAGCAGGAAAAATCAAGATATGAATCTCTTGAGACGATTGTTCTGAAGCAGACAGTTGCTTGCTAACTGAGGTAGGGCTGTCAGTGGATCGGATTTGGATTGGATCTCCCTTGATCCATATCCTGATCCATTTATTTTTATCGGATTCAGATCGGATCATAGCCGGATTTTTAAAAGAATGATCCATATCCTGATCCGTCGGATTTTTGGATCGGAGCTCCGCTCCGTTATATTTAGAAAAAAGGTTGAATTATAGTACATAATAGAAGTTTCTAGTTTTGTTCGATTATTCGAAGCCATTAAAATCTAAACAGATTTACGATGATTTTTTCGAGCATATTCAAACCGGGACTTAAAAAAGATAGCCATGGGATAATCCTTCCCTCCTGCTATGTTCATAGTACATAAGAACTCCACAAATTCAATATGCTGTAGGGTAAGTAGATTAACCAACATGATCTGCTTTATTTTTTGATAGAGGACAATCCCCACTCCTTAAGCATTTAAGAGAATCCAGTGGCAACACAATCATAATCGAATTAGCTAATGGTTCAGATTATTAACTTCTCCAGAACTTAAAACCTTGACACTAATAGTGGGTATTAGTTAAGCATATATGTACAATACACATATTAAACACCTATTACTACATGCATAAAAAGCATTTAACATTATATATATATTCGGATTGGATTATTTGCGGATCAAGGCTTATTAAATCCGTATCATACGTATATCGGATCAGATTTTTTTCGGATCGGATTTTTTTCGGATCAAATTTTATTTTAAGTGATCCATATGCGCTCCATTGGCTCTCGGATCGGATCGGATATCCGATCCATTGACAGCCCTAAACTGAGGTCTTTGGCTCAGTACTGGCAAGAGTTATTTCAGTGGAGACAGGGATTGGCGCTTGCTTGCTCATGGAGATCTTTGGCTCAGTATTGGCAATTTACTTTCCCTTCCCAGAATGAGAGAGAGATTGCTCCACAAATTCCCGTAAACTAGCAAATGATGCTTGTTGAAGTTCAAGTTGTTCGGAAAGACGGGCAATCTGATGATCCCTTACAGACAGTTCATTCTTGATATATTGATCCTCGAGAGCCAGTTAATCTTTGAGATAGCTGTTTTAAATGCTAACTGCTCTTCAAGGTAGGATTTCGTGACGTACTGTGACAGGTCTGTAGGTGTTATTTGGGAGGTAGGTGTCTCACAGGTTTCTCGCAGTGTATCACTCAACACTCTTTCACTCAGTTCAGGGACTGGTGTTCCACTCACCCTCATGGATACACTCCGCTTAAAGCTCCGAGATCGAGAAGATGTACCTGCAGAAAACACTCGAGCCATCCTTGAGGAGGTCAGCAGTGGTGTAATGGTAATTCACGAGTCCCAATCATTGTGAAAGACAAGTTTTTTGTCATCATGAGATGACTGATCCAGAGTTGGAATCTCTGGAAGGATGACTGAGGCCGTCATATGTGGCATCTGTTCCTCAGCTTCCTCTAGTGTCGGTGAAGACATTTTCCCCGTAGGCTCACCAGTTAAATCTGGTTCATTTCCAATGGGTTGCCGATCCGCACCTATGTCGGATCGCCTATCCGCAGATTCATCCAGGTTTATTAGTCCTGGGGAGGTAAGTGTTGTGCTAGATGTGGCAGCGATTACAGCACTCTCTCCTAACACATGTGAAGACATTTGATCCTTTAAAGGACCTTAAATATGATATTCTAACCGTAAAATGGTTGAATGCCCTGTTTCCGTCAATACTTCCTCACCAAAAAAACTCTTCTAATCGAATCATTTATAGCGACAAGAGCTTGAATATTGGAGAGTGTGTTTGACTCATTACTAGATGTCGTGGCCGATGGGCAAATTTTAATAGACCCACCTTGTTGAGAAGATGGATCCAGTAACTGTTTATGTGCCATTTCAGCCATTGTATCCTTTTGGGAAGATGCATGGGAGGTTACAGTTGTCTCTGTGGGAATACTGCTTTGTTTCGTTGGAGACAGAGTTGTGGGTTCACTCAACGTACCTTTCTTATTTGCTGCATGGTGTGCAGTTTCTCCCTCTATATCCATAGGATCCTTATACTCCAGGGTTTGGGCCAAGAGAGTTTGAGATGTGTGTATTGGATCTAGAGGGTGGTTATGAATTTGTGGGAAAACAAACTCAGTGCCTCCTGATAGTAATTGCTCTTGAGCAAGTTGTGTGTGAAATTCAACAAGATTAAGTGAATCTATATCTATTAAATCATCAAAAGTATTGCTCATGGAAGATTCATTCATACTTGTGAAGTCTGGCCTGTAAACATTAGTTTCTGATTTATTTGGCTCAGCTTCTGCTTGATGTTCAGCAGCTTCAGGTTGGGAAACCTTTTCTAGCTTTTCAACAACTATAGGTTCTTCATCAACATGCATTGGTTGAGCATCAGGATTAGGCCGAGGATCTACTTCTTGTGTAGCCTTTGCTCCTTCAGCATCCTCAGTCACAGCATCAGGGGCTTGATTCTCAGCTACCTGAGCTTCTTCAGACTCAGAGGCAGATGCTTCAGCAATGGAGTCAAAGAATTCTTGCATGAAATCCGTCACATAGATGTCGTTGTTGTTAGAAGAAGGATTTTTTCTTATCAGAGTAGCCACCAGTTTGGAGGACAGCTCTGCAGGGGGTTCCATGTTTTGATTGAGAACTACTTCTTTCTGAGCTTCTATGAGCTTTCCATTAAGAACAATCTGGAGAAACCTGACATTAAGAATTTGATCTTGATGTTGGGCCTGGTTGTCCAGAATTTCTCACATTAACATCCGTCTAAAATTGAGTCGTAGATTACTAGCAACAACCACTCCAACTTCCCTCATTAATTGTGTAATTCCATGAAATCCACTAGTCTTAGGAGCCAGACAATAGGATAGAATATTAAAAAATAAGTGCCAGGGTTTTGTGAGATGGTTTTTATTGAAGTGTTTGGAGAAATTGTCATTTTGTATGGTGATGTAGATGTCTCTGAAGAAGGTAAGTATTTCTTCTCTATTTGGTGTGGGATCAAAATTATCCCGAGGAAGTTGTAGATGTTCATTAAATTCATCCTCAGTGATTTGTACTGTTTCATCACCAATGAGAAATGAGAATCCGAGCCTGTTGTCATCTGGTATAGCTTGAGCTGTACTGTGAATGTGTCTGAGGAGGTCAACATTCAATTGGACATTAGTAACTAAGGCATAATGCACAATCGAATGCTCGTTTAGAAAATGTATCCATTTTTCAAAATCACCTAATTGAGCTGGATCACGTTTTATAATCGAGACAAAATTTGTTTTCACAATCTTGATATTATCTCCCTTTTTTAAAAAATAAAAAAATGAGAATAAAATTTTAATTTAGAAACAAATTGACTGTGCACGAAAATTAAAGCAAGTAACTAATATCGGACACACAATATATCGAGTAATAAAATATTACTAACAAACCCCAGAAATCCAATTGACTTAGTTAATTAAGAGATTAAAGAGTAAATCAAACAAAGCCTTAGTCAATATCCGCACAATCGTGGATCTCACTTTCTAACCGGTGAAAATGCTAGATTTTTCAGTCAATGGAAAGATCCAGGAATGGGCAACAATAATCTGTGTTTCAATTACAATTTCGGCAGAGTTTCGGTACACTTTTAATAAAAAAAATGAGTCACTTTATTTCCTCTTCGAACAGCTGTGTGTATGGATTCTAACTTGCGAAGATGACTTATATATACATACATACAATCTGTGAAACTACACAAACAAAACAAAGAAAACTGAACGGCCAACTTGCGACTAAGGGGTAAGGTCGCAAGTTAGAAGAAGAGTATATTCCTTGAACTAACTTGTGACTAGTAAATGAGGTTGCAAGTTAGAAAAGGGAATATTTCTTCTTTCCAACTTGCGACTAGTAACTACGTCGCAAGTTAGGTGATGAGGGAAATGTTTCTTTCCAACTTGCGACCCACAACTACGTCGCAAGTTAGAAGATCAACAAATTTACTCTTTCCAACTTGCAACTAGTAACTACGTCGCAAGTTAGGAAATAATAAACATCCTTCTTTCTAACTTGCGACCAATAGTCACGTCGCAAGTTAGGAGTTGGATAATTTTTAAGAAAACTTCCCTCCTTCCCCTTTTTTTGTTTTCAAAATTACTAATGTTTAATATTCTATTAAAAATTTTCTGTTCAGAACGATAATAATAAAATTAAAACAAGAAAATTATGATGCAATGCAAAATATTAACTTAAATGAATTCTTTTAAATATTAAATTATTTGAAAATTTATTTCATTGATCCTTCACAATTTTATTCATAATTAAACAATTGTTATCATTATGAAATAAATTATACTACCAATTTCTCATTAATTTTTAATGAACCCCAAAAAAAATTTAGAGTTCACTAAAATTAATAAATCACAACTTTGATTTGTTACTGTTGAATCTTTTATCATTGAATTGACAAATTCTCACTTAGTTAAATCAAAGTTATGCTGCAATATTTTACTCATAACTTAACCGATAATGATTAAATTATTTTCAAACAATTTATCAATATGAGTGTGTTAAAATATTTATCAGTTAGATACAATCACACAAATATTTAAAATATGAGAAATAAACAATGTCACATAAATCCACATGTCCTTAAAATATTGACATTAAATAACAAGTGGATTTATTTGGAATAAATTGTAGTTATTGATTCCTAATTTGTTAATTAGAAGGATTTAACATCCCAAGTTCACTAACTAACTTAGAGAAAGTGTTTTCATCAAGTGGTTTTGTGAAGATGTCTGCAATTTGATCCTCTGTAGGTACAAAATGTAATTCCACAGTGCCATTTGTGACATGCTCTCTTATAAAGTGATACGTGATATCAATGTGGTGCTGAACTGGGTTGTTTAAGATTGCTATTGCACTTGTATTGTCATAGAATATTGGAATCTTAGATACCAACAAACCATAATCCCGGAGTTGGTTCCTTAATCGCAGGATTTGGGCATAACAGCTTCCAGCAGCTATGTATTCAACTTCAGCAGTTGATGTGGATACTGAGTGTTGCTTCTTGCTATGCCAGGATACCAATTTTTTTCCCAGAAACTGACAGCTTCCTGAGGTACTTTTCCGGTCAATCTTACAACCTGCAAAATTTTAATCTGTATAGCCAACTTGGTTAAAACATGTACCTTTAGGGTACCAAATACCAAGATTTGGAGTTCCTTTAAGATACTTAAATATCCTTTTAACAGTTATAATATGAGACTCTTTTGGGTCAGCTTGAAATCTAGCACATAAGTATGTTGCAAACATAATATCTGGCCTACTTGCTGTGAGATAAAGTAATGAGCCTATCATACCTCTGTAGCTTGTGATGTCAACTTTCTTACCAGTTTTATCCTGATCAAGCTTAGTGGCTGTTGGCATTGGAGTCTTTGCCGGAGTTGAATCTTCCAGATTGTACTTCTTGAGAAGTTCTTTGATATACTTGGATTGACAAATGAATATACCATCTTTCCTTTGACTCACTTGTAATCCAAGAAAGTATTCAACTCTCCCGTCATGCTCATTTCATACTTACTCTGCATTTGCTTAGAAAATCTCTTGCAAAAATCATCATTAGTAGAACCAAATATAATTTCGTCAACATATACTTGAACTAATATCATATCAGATTTATGCATTTTATGAAACAGAGTTTTATCTATAACACCTCTAGTAAAACCATTTTCAAGTAAAAATTCAGAGAGAGTGTCATACCATGTCCTTAGAGCTTGCTTAAGACCATAGAGAGCTTTGAATAGAAAGTGTAATATCTGGGATATACCGTGTAATTATTTTGCTGATAAGTAATTATTATGTATGTTCAGTATCTATTATCTGAATTATTTGGTAAGTGTTATATGTGTTTGGATGTTTAAAAATAATATTAATTGAGTATTTTAATTTTTATATGTCCAAAATAAAATATAGATAATTGTCATATCTTCCTAATTATTTTTATGTTGATTAATGATTTTATAGGAAATATATGGATTTTATAAAATCTTTTTCCGAGTATTTAAAAACTATTTTATATAATCGGGAACCAACCGACGTCATCTATTCTTACGTTTTTATAACCCGAAACTCTTCCAAAAACTCCTTTCTAACCTAAATGCAATATTCTGAGCATTTTCCATATTTCGACTTTTTCGATCCGGCGTATGGTTTGTCCTGCGCGGGTCCCGGCGCAATATTTTTGATACATTATTCGTTTCGGTAAATCAATAAAACTCGTATTTTCGATAAACGGGATCTTTTTATTAAACTATCACAATTATCACCTCATAATATGTGTAACCAGGCGCTGAGACCAAGACCGTAGTACAAATTGTACTGGTTTGGATAATTATCCCGAAAACCGGTACCGTTTGGATCAGTTTTTATAAATAAACGTACCATTTTATATCCGGAATGATCCAACGGGATACTAATTTTCCGTAATTATAAATAGCCTTTACCGTATTTTATTTCGTACCGAAAATCATTTGCAAACAGTAATTATATAATTTTCCAGAGAAAATTCATATATTCATAAACCTTTCTGAGAATCAAACAGCAATTTGAAGGTGTTCTGTTTTCAAAGCTTGAGTAACCAAAAGGAAGGTCTCAGAGTGTTCTATCAGTTTCTTCAAGTTTTAGAACTGCAGAAATCAAGGTTTATTTTCTATCTTTTTATTTATTTTCGAATTATTTTGATTAAAAATATGAATTTTTGTTCGGATGATTGTTTGAATGATTTGATGATTGGATGTTGTAGAGCCTGTTTTCCTGATGATTTTGATATATTATATGATTGATTTGGAGTTCAATAACATGTTCAAAATTGAGTTTGATTTTCGAATTTTGAAAATAGGGTTTATAACCCGTATGAATGTTCTTAATTAAAATTTAGGGTTGTTTGATTCAGGGATTATTAGCTGTTGATATATAGTGAGTTGTGTTCCTTATGAAATTTGCAATCGATTGGTATATAGCTCGTTAACAGAGGATTCGTGAATCGAAGGGAGTTGTGTTTTGAAGTTTTCGTCTAGTCACCGGAAACCGGTGAAGTTCTTGGCCATTTTTCGGCCAGGTCTGGGGTTATTAGGACGAAATGATTATTGGAATGTGTTTCTCATGAATTGTAGATGATATCTGGAGCTCCTGAAGGTGTGACGATTCCGGGAACGCCATCTCCGGCGAACCCCGATCGCTTTCCGGCGAGCCTTGTAAAATATGCAGTTTGGTACCTAAACTTTTGGGGATGATACAGTTTAGTCCCTGAAGTTTCTGGAAAGTTGCAGAAATAGGATTCCTGTTTTAAAAATATTTAAAAATCATATTTTCTATTTATTTTAATTATAAAAATTCGTTTTTAATTTCTGAAAATTCCAAAAATTATTATTTTAATTCCAAAAATTATTTTTAATTCAAAAATAAATCTGAATTAATTAGTTAATTAGTTTTAGTTAATAATTAATTGATTAATTGGTCAATTAATTCAAAAATTAATTGATTAATTGATTTAATTAATTATTAATTGATTTTAATTAATTGTTTAATTAGATTTAATTATTTAAAAATAATTTAAAAATTCTGAAAAATAGTTTCGAGCTTTAAAATATTATTTTAAATTGTTTTCAAGGCTCGATAATTATTATAAAATTGTTTTAAAGGCAGATTTGACCAACCGAACCTTGTTTATTACCTTGAACTTGATCCAACGACCCGTTTTAATTCCGAAAAATATTTTAAAAATCATTTAAAATGCCCGAAAGCCTGTTTATAACCCGAGACTCCTTTATAAATGATATATCATTGACTGTTTGATGTGTTCTGTGCTATATGTGACTTGTTGGTTAACTGTCGATCTATATGTTCGATGTTTACTTGTTTATAGCATAACTTTCAATCCGTTAATCGGATTTGGGTAAGACGAAGGGTAGATAGAAGTGCGTATCGAATAGAATCGTATAAGTTGAGTATTGATAGATACTTATGTTATGTGAGCAGAAGAGGCAAGATGTAGGAAAGGGAAACAGATAGTCGAGGAGTAGACGGTTGTGACTGGAAGTTAGCGCAGTATAGCAAGCTAGTACCAGGCAAGTGTTCTGAACTTTCTCGAGATATATTGTAGTTGATTGATAGTCCTGTTTTATATTGCAAGTGCTTTGAAGCACTGAACCCTAAACCCTGATTTAAGTTATTGATCTTGAGCCGTAAACCTTATTCTTTCTAAACCATTGATTGTTGTATACCCAAATACGTACCACCAATATACGATACTACTCCACAAATAAATACAAACTAAATACCAAACACTAAACCGATTTACTTACATATTCAAATCACTGTATCTTGTGCTTTGAAATACCAAATCCTTGTAACCCTGAAATATTGATTCCTTTGTTATCCAATTCTTTCATTACCTAATATCCAAGCTTTAAAAATGCCATATTGATCCTTGTGAAGATTGAAACCATTTCATTATCGAACATCCCATATTATTTATGATTCGGTTTAATGCTTTACATTGTTTATCATGTTATTATGTTAGAATTGGATTGTTTTTACAAAATTGTGGACCAGATTCGTGGTCAGACCATATTAATGGTCAAGTTAGGCCAATGTGTGCCTTGGATCCAGTAGTTAGAACAGTGTTGTGTGCTTTGCTCGGGGTTAGTGTGTGACTGATCAGCAGCCCAACCTTGGTTTTTTTTAAAAATGAAAATATAATATCCAATTCTAAATCATAATTCATTGTTCACTTAATATCATAACCCTTTTCATTTGATGATCATTATTCTCAGTCTTGTTATTGAGACTTGCTGAGCTTGTTAGCTCATTTGTGCGGTATTGTTGATGTTCTTTTCCAGTTAAAAAGGGACCAGTTGGTAGCGAGGATCCCCAATCCAGTGCGAGAGCTAGGGGTCCAGGTTGATCGAGTTAAGCTAGCAGGCAGTTTTTGAGATAATTTAAGTTTGAAAAAGTTTGTATTAATGTTTAATACTCAGTTCTGAATTTGAATAGTTGGGATTTGAACGGTTTGTAATATAAGTGTATGTTTGGCTTGTGTACATACTTTAACCTGTTGTGATCCGTGGTAGTTAGTAAATAGGGTCACTGCATATTATTATTATCTTTATTATTATTATAAGTAGGTTATAAATAAGGTGTGTGTATGTGTAGACCCCAAACTTCTGACCCGCGTTTGGAGGGCGCCACAGGTTTGGTATCAAAGCTACAGGTTATAAGTCACTGACACAAGCCTAGGTTGACGGGAATGGGTAGAGGGTTAGGATTAGAAGTAAGAAATAGATAAAAAATAGAACGTCGAGAGGTTGAGTGCTACGGTATAATAGGTATTAGTATGATTCTCGTCGTGGTTCGAGATTCTTATATTGCGATATGATTTCAAATAGCAGCGATGGCCGACTCTTTCATCCCCGTATCAGCAGATCACTCAGAGCCCTCAATTGGAGTACCATCTTCAGATCCACGTCCTGTTGTTCCACCAGTGTTGGCTATTTTACCTCCACCTGTGTTGCAGCCCGTACCACTGTAGGCTATTCCACCCCCGGGCATGTGGACACCTATCAGAGGACCCCCACCAGCTGATTCAGATTCCACTGGGCATTCAGTTGTGGGTGCCCCATTCCAGTCTACATTGCATCATGAGGCTCTTTTATTGGAGTGTGATTCCCTGTTGGCACAGATCCGAGAGCTGCAGCATATCATCAGGACTACAGATGTTGATCGCCGAGTGAGGGAGCTTCGAGAGGAGATCCATGTGACACGCAGGATTCTTGAGGCTAGGCTACATGGAGCTACATTACCTGGTCGAGGCCCTGATGCACTTATGGGATGGGCTAGTGAGGTGATGGAGGACTTTGAGAGGCTGGGAGTGAAGGATTTTTAGCACATAAACGCAACGAAAATGTAAATTTAAATCTTAAAAAAAAACCGAAACCCTCCGCAGGATCCATGCGAAAAATAATATTTAATTCGTAGTTCAGTATGTTTACCTTAAGAAGCTTTACGTTAATGGAAAGATGGAGGTCTTTAATAGCGATCCAAGAACGATGAACAAAAATCCCTAGTAGCTGCTCCTCAAGTGTGAGCATTCTACCGGTATCCACCAAGAGATCAATGTAATGGAGGAGGAAGAGGTTGAGCGAATTAGTTGCCTCCCTCTTGTTCTACTTTAGAATTAGGGTTAATTATTTGGGTTCGAGGCAAATAGGGTTTATAATTGTATATTTATAGGCAAAATTTTCAGCTAAAAATTTTCCATAAAATATTATTATTATTAACCCTTTAATTGATTATTCTTATTAACCAATTAACTAATAATTAAAACACCTTTTAATCATTAATCTCTTTTCTAAACACTTTAGAAAAATAATTCTCTCACTTGATTTAATTTCCAAAATTAAATTTTTAATTAATAATTTTAAGAATTAATTAAATCTCATTTAATCAATTATTAAATCTGCTAATTAATTATTTATTTCACAAATAAATAATTACTAGTCATTATTAATTAATTCCTCCACCATTAAATCATTCTCTTTTATGGTGTGACCCTGTAGGTTCAATATTAAGCCGGTAGTAGAAATAAATAATAATAAAACTATTTTATCATTATTTATATAAATTCTCTAATTTATTAAATATGATTAATTAATAAACTAATCATACTTATTCTACATCGTGAGGGATACTTCTCAGCATATCGCGA
The DNA here is from genome assembly GCF_009905375.1 of Apium graveolens. Classification (NCBI taxonomy): domain Eukaryota; kingdom Viridiplantae; phylum Streptophyta; class Magnoliopsida; order Apiales; family Apiaceae; genus Apium; species Apium graveolens. The sequence goes on from NC_133650.1 coordinate 66,815,361, forward strand.
CTATCCGGATAATACGAATTCACTGCTTAGAATACCAAGAACCTATTCAGTGAGTAGTTACCGTACAATCAATTCCTTCTACCCTGCAATGTCACGATTAAATACAAGGCATGGAACTTGTGTCAAGCCTATCTTATTTAATCATTTGCTTTCCCATTCACTATGCTTAGTTCTATTTAATGTAAATTAGAAACTCCCTTCTAATTTCATTCACTTTGGCCAGAGATTCCTGAACTAGCATAAGTGGATCAGTATTGAACATTCTCTTCCTTCACTGGAAGGGGTAGATCCTTTATTGATCATACACTATCTTCGTGTACAAATTCCTATACCCAGTAGAGCCCTTATAATTGTCCCTGGAGACTAAAAACTAAACCAAAACATAGTTCAGTGTACACAAGATGACTATGATGACCTCAAGTCTAAGGATACTTGTACAACTATCACTATGTGAATAACTGCTGACACGTGAGTGAACTCCATCAGTTGTTCAGCTGTGTGAGTCATGTTCAATGAACTTATTCTATAATAAGAACCTACATACTAGCTATAGTGTCACCACACAAATGTCTAAGAGAACAGACATCCTTCATAATGAAGCAAGCATAGTATGTACCGATCTTTACGGATTACTAATTACCAGTTAGTAATCCTATGGCCAGGAAATATTTAAGTTTAGAGTTATCATCTTTTAGGTCTCATTATTATGATCTCATTATAATCCATAAAAAGCTTTACTCTAAACTATGGTATATCTTATTTAAATACTTAAATAGATAAAGCCCGCAATAAAACCATAATAAGTCTTTTATTAATATCAATGAAATCAAAACAGATTACATAAAAGTTATTCCTAAATCATCATACATGATTGGACTTAGAACACATCTCTTTCAATCTCCCACTTGTACTAAAGCCAATCACTCTGGTATCTAATACCCATCTTGTCTTTATGACGATCAAAGTGACTTTGAGAAAGTGGCTTTATGAGTGGGTCTGCTACGTTGTTATGGGTGTCAACTCTCTTGACATCTCCTCTTTTAATACAATACAAGAAATGTTACCGCGCTCCCACTAACCTTCTTGTAGACACATGGTTCATCTATGCTTTTAATAAAACCAAACTCTTTGATTGTCTTATCAAAACGGATGTTCCATCTACGAGAAGCTTGCTTTAAACCATATATGGTTCGCAGCAGCTTACACACTAGGTGTTCATTTTCCTTGGAAAGAAAACCCTCTGGCTGTGTTATATACACTTCCTCTTCAAGTTTCCCATTGAGGAAGGCCGTTTTCACGTCCATTTGCCAGATCTCATAGTCGTAGTAAGCAGCAATCGCAAGCAAAATCTGAATTGATTTTAACAGGGCTACAGGCGAAAAAGTTTTATCAAAGTCAATCCCTTGCCTTTTTTTGAATCCTTTTACCACGAGCCTGACCTTATAGGTCTCCATCTGGCCATCTGCTCCAATCTTTCTTTTGTTACCCACTTGCACCCAATAGGCTTAACACCTTCAGGCGCCTCAACCAGAGTCCATACTTGGTTGGTATACATAGATTCCATTTCGGATTTCATGGCACTATGCCATTTCTCTGAGTCAACACTACTCATAGCCTCATTATAGGTCACAGGGTCATCATCATCAATGATTGACAACTCATTGTCATTCTCAATGACAAGGCCATAATACCTCTCAGGTTGGCGAGACACTCTCCCTGACCTACGAATGGGCTGTTCCATAGAAGGTTGTTCAGTCTGAACAGGTGTTTCCACTTGATCCGTAGTAGTTTGTGCTTCTTGAACTTCATCAAGTTCAATTTTGCTCCCACTGTTTCCTTCAAGGATAAACTACTTTTCCAAGAAGGTAGCATGTCTGGAGACAAACAACCGATGATCGGTGTAAAAATAATACCCTAAAGTCTCTTTAGGATATCCCACAAGATTACATTTTATGGATCGAGATTCCAGCTTATCTGGGTCAACTTTCTTGACATAAGTTGGACATCCCCAAATCTTAACGTGTTTAAGACTCGGTTTCCTTTCTTTCCATATCTCATATGGAGTTTGAGGAACAGATTTGGAAGGCACCTTATTCAGTAAATATGCTAAGGTTTCCAATGTATAACCCCCTTGAAATACTGGAAGATTCGCATAGCTCATCATGGACCGAACCATGTCTAACAAAGTTCGATTTCTCCTTTCAGTTATCCATTCAACTGTGGAGTATATGGAGGAGTCCACTGGGAGACTATACCATTTTCTTTGAGATAAGCTAGAAACTCTCCATTCAAGTATTCACCACCTCGATCTAATCGAAGAGTTATAATACTATGTTTGGTTTGTTTCTCCACTTCATACTTATATCCTTTGAACTTTTCAAAGGCTTCAGACTTGTGTTTCATCAAATACACATATCTGAATCTAGATCGATCATCTATGAAAGCAATGAAGTATGAAAATCCACCCATGGCTTGCGTAGACATTGGTCCACATACATATGTGTGTACCAATCCTAGTAAATCTGCAGCCCTCTCTCCATGTCCACTAAATGGAGATTTGGTCATTTTACCCAATAGACAAGACTCGCATGTAGGATATGATTCAAAATCAAAGGGGTCAAGTAACCCTTCCTTATGCAATGTCCGCAGTCTATTTTCACTAATATGACCAAGTCCGCAGTGCCACAAGAAAGTGAGATTTTCATCATCCCTTTTTCATTCATTAGTATGTTCAATTTGTAGTAAATTATGCTCTACGTCACATACATACAGACCATTATTTAAAATACCACTTCCATAAAGAATGTTATCTCTAAGAATTGAACATTTATTATTCTGAATAACAAATGAAAATCCAGCCAAGTCTAACATGGAATAGAAATAATATTCCTCACAATCGAGGGAACAAAATAACAATTATTTAGAACAATAGTCTTGCCCATAGACATATGTAAATGAAATGATCCTACAGCTTCAGCAGCAACTCTTGCTCCATTTCCCATCCGTAGAATCACCTCCTCTTCTTCAAGCGTCTTACTTCTCTTTAGTCCCTGCAAACGAATTGCAAATACGAGAACCACAGGCGGTATCTAATACCCGAGTAGAAATTTGACTTAGTGATATATTAACTTTGATCATGAACATACCTGAATCAGAAGCGGTAGTCTCACTACCCTTCTTCTTCTTCAATTCTGTAAGGTAAACCTTGCAGTTCCTCTTCCAGTACACCACCTTGTTACAGTGAAAGCAAACAGCTTTGCTCTTTGGGTCTTCAGCTTTTGGTGGAACCGGCTTTTTCTCACCTACTTTCTTCTTCTTGGAAGGGTTCTTCTTCCTTTTCTTAGGATTGGAACCTTCATAAATTAGAAGAACAGAACTCTTCTTAGGGGGAAAATTCGATTCCGCAGTCTTCAACATGTTGTAGAGTTCAGGCAGGCTGACATCCAGCTTATTCATGTGAAAGTTTACAACAAACTGCGAGAACGAACTCAAAAGTGATTGCAAGACCAAATCTTGGCTCAGCTCCCCATCCATGGCAAAACCAAGTTGTCCAAGACGTTCAATCAAATTGATCATCTTAAGTACATGGTCATTCACAGATGATCCTTCAGACATCCTACAACCGAACAGCTCCTTCGATATCTCATATCGAGCTGTCCTCCCTGCCACATCATATAACTCTTGTAGATGCATAAGGATAGTGTGAGCATCCATATGCTCATGTTGCTTATGTAGCTCAATGTTCATGGAAGCTAGCATGATGCATTGAGCAACATTTGCATCATCTATCCACTTACAATACACAACACGTTCATCATTATGTGCATCGCTAGCAGGTTCAGTAGGCTTAGGTGAGTCAAGCACATATTCTAGCTTCTTAACCCTGAGAACAATTCTCAAGTTTCGAAGCCAGTCGGCAAAATTAGGACCAGTCAACTTGTGAGCATCTAGCATACTCCGGAGTGATAGTGCAGTAGACATAACGTATATAGTAAATCTGTAAATGATGAACACATAACAACACTTAGCAAATATTCAATTTCATTTCAAAATACTATATGAATCGGGTCTTTATTCATAAGTGGCTCCCACTAGTTTATCTAATTTATACAACCCTAAGTGAAAATTAAGCATTCATAATGCTAGTGGGAATAGGGATCCTACATTCCATCACACAACCTCGGCTGTAGCACGAAATGTCATGTGATGTTCAATAGGCAGACAACTCTTTTCAATTACATATTATGTTATTCCCTAATAAAACTTTAGCCTCTTGAATAATTGAGTCACGGCTGTAGCACGACAAACTCAATATTCTAAGTCAAGTCTAACCCAACATTTCGTACAATTGAATCAGTCTCCAACGGCCCACGGCTGTAGCACGTAACGACCTTTAGATTCTAATTCAATGTACACATCTCTATGTAATAGACAAGTATTTCTTATTTCGAAATCAAAGCCCTCGGCTGTAGCATGAAATGACAATGATTTAAAAATAAGAACTACTTTCTACCATGTTGGAAGGCTTTGACCGACACAAGCCCGTTGTGTCATTGGTCAATTACTACTTGATATTATTTAATTTTAGAGGGATAATATTATGTTACAATCATAATCATATTATAAAGAGATTCTTCCTTTTAAATTAAATATTTCAAATCAATAATCGATAATCAGATGATTCCCAGATCAGGGGGAGCATTGTCAAGAGGCGTCACTTAATACCCCTTTCTTACAGATAGAAATCTGCTTTTGACAGAATCATCCTTTCTCTCAATATTGAAAATTCATATTTAATTACGTGTTTCATAAACACAAGAATCTCATGATTGTATTCATAATATTATTGTTAAGGCAAGAAACGATTCATATTCTAGATTTTCTAGAGCACGCCTTATATTGATTTAAGCTCACCTAAATCTATCATCACATGGTAAACATATGCATATATCTCATATATAAAATTAAATAAACAAGTAAATGTAAAGTGCAATAAAGTAAATGTGTTTGGTTATGGCCCCATCCTATGTGATCTTTATCAAGCTCATGATAAAGATCAAGGTCAATCTAATATGGTGATGGAAATAAATACAACTACTTATTACATAAGTCTTCTTCTTTGTTTAGACTTCTTGTATGCCTCGTCTTCTTCTTTGTATCACCTCCATTGGATAGCCTTCTTAAGTCTTCAATTACATTACATAGATTGAAAGTAAAACTAATCTAATGAACTTACAAGAATAACTCGAGTTACATTCAAGATTTATGATTACAAAGATTGACGACATGCAAGTCGTATTTAAAACCAAAACCAAAACCATTACACTAAGGTCGAAAGGCCATAACCATCCACCATGCTCATACAACACATACAAAGCATGTTAAACACATAATATGATCTTAACATATCATATTATCAATGATCTAATCATAAAAAAAAAATATGACAAAAATCAGAAAAATCAGAATCAAATCAAAAAAACAAGAATCACTGTTTATGGGCAGTAAACGATGTCAAACGCCTTACAGACGAGTCGTCGATAGCTTTAACTATCAGTTTTATTCAGACGCTCCTTTACCTATGGAATAGGGTATTCGTTTGCATAAATTGGACACCAGACCCAGATTTTAGCGAATCTGCAGCAGCCAATTCAGAATCCGTATCTAATATGATTCTCATAATTAGAACAAACATAAATCATGTATATATCAGTATATATACAGATTACATAATCATCTTATTATTATACAACTCACATGAATATCATATATTCAAAACCATACATATATAAGCATATTATATCAACATCAAATCATGGCAAATCACGTACATGCTCATATATCGAAAACAGTTAAACACATAAACGAATTAAAATTTTTCGCAAGTAGCTCTGATGTCATTGAAGGGCTTTTAGCACATAAACGCAACGAAAACGTAAATTTAAATCTTAAAAAAAAAATTAAACCCTCCGCAGGATCCATGCGAAAAATAATATTTAATTCGTAGTTCAGTATGTTTACCTTAAGAAGCTTTACGTTAATGGAAAGATGGAGGTCTTTAATAGCGATCCAAGAATGATGAACGGAAATCCCTAGCAGCTACTCCTCAAGTGTGAAGCATTCCACCGGTATCCACCAAGAGATCAATGTAATGGAGGAGGAAGAGGTTGAGAGAATTAGTTGCCTCCCTTTTGTTCTACTTTAGAATTAGGGTTATTATTTGGGTTCGAGGCAAATAGGGTTTATAATAGTATATTTATAGGCAAAATTTTCAGCTGAAAATTTTCCATAAAATATTATTATTATTAACCCTTTAATTGATTATTCTTATTAACCAATTAACTAATAATTAAAACACCTTTTAATCATTAATCCCTTTTCTAAACACTTTAGAAAAATAATTCTCTCACTTGATTTAATTTCCAAAATTAAATTCTTAATTAATAATATTAAGAATTAATTAAATATCTCATTTAATCAATTATTAAATCTGCTAATTAATTATTTATTTCACAAATAAATAATTACCAGTCATTATTAATTAATTCCTCCACCATTAAATCATTCTCTTTTATGGTGTGACCCTGTAGGTTCAATATTAAGCCGGTAGTAGAAATAAATAATAATAAAACTATTTTATCATTATTTATATAAATTCTCTAATTCATTAAATATGATTAATTAATAAACTAATCATATTTATTGTACATCGTGAGGGATACTTCTCAGCATATCGTGACTATCCGGATAATAGGAATTCACTACTTAGAATACCAAGAACCTATTCAGTGAGTAGTTACCGTATAATCAATTCCTTCTACCCTGCAATGTCACGATTAAATACAAGGCATGGAACTTGTGTCAAGCCTATCTTATTTAATCATTTGCTTTCCCATTCACTATACTTAGTTCTATTTAATGTAAATTAGAAACTCCTTTCTAATTTCATTCACTCTGGCCAGAGATTCCTGAACTAGCATAAGTGGATCAGCATTGAACATTCTCTTCCTTCACTGGAAGGGGTAGATCCTTTATTGATCATACACTATCTTCATGTACAAATTCCTATACCCAGTAGAGCCCTTATAATTGTCCCTGGATACTAAGAACTAAACCAAAGCATAGTTCAGTGTACACAAGATGACTATGATGACCTCAAGTCTAAGGATACTTGTACAGCTATCACTATGTGAACAACTGCTGACACGTGAGTGAACTCCATCTGTTGTTCAGGTGTGTGAGTCATGTTCAGTGAACTTATTCTATAATAAGCATCTACATACTAGCTATAGTGTCACCACACAAATGTCTATGAGAACAGACATCCTTCATAATGAAGCAAGCATAGTATGTACCGATCTTTGCGGATTACTAATTACCAGTTAGTAATCCTATGACCATGAAATATTTAAGTTTAGAGTTATCATCTTTTAGGTCTCATTATTATGATCTCATCATAATCCATAAACAGCTTTACTCTAAACTATGGTATATCTTATTTAAACACTTAAATAGATAAAGCCCGCAATAAAACCAAAAAAAGTCTTTTATTAATATCAATGAAATCAAAACAGATTACATAAAAGTTATTTCTAAATCGTCATACATGATTGGACTTAGGACACATCTCTTTCAGGGAGGACCAGAGTTTCCTTGGAGTTAGATATAGAGATGGAGATGTTGATCAGTGCTGTTGTGGATGTTTAGTATGTACAGTAGTGTGTAGTATGTATCAGTAGACTTTTGGGTTGTATTTATAGACTAGATATGCTGACTAGTGAGTAGGTTTATTGTACTCCTTTTTGCTTTTACTTCTGAAGCGTCTTTACGCTTGTACTACCTAAAACTTTTGATCTATATATATCAGTACCTTTTCCTTTCCAGCATTTTCATTTACTTTACTGCACCTATTTTACTTTACCTTATTTATTGCACCAGTTATACCCTTGTGATACCATGTACCCTATTCCCATAACTGTTTATATTCTGTAAAGAAGCATGAAATTTACTTAGTTCAACTGTTACAACTGTTTTCAAAAAGAGATATTTCTATTTTACAAAACTTTTTATTATGCAAAGGATTTGATTTCAAAGCTAAATAAGTTGTTTGATTCTTTACAGAAAAATGCCTCCCAGAAGAAATACCCGCACCAACACTCAGAATGAAGAAACCAACAACAACAATAATAATAACCAAGATGATACAAATCAAAATGCAAACCCAGGACCCATAGACCCAGCAATAGCCCGGATTCTTCAAATCTTGGCCCAACAAACAGTTCACCTGGTACAACAAGAACAAAGACAGACCAATCCCCAGGTAACTTTCAAAACTTTTCAGGCAGTAAACCCATCAGAATTCAAGGGTTCCTTAGATCCGATTGAAGCAAATGTTTGGTTAAAGGAAATAGAGAAGTCATTTGCCTTAGTGAAAGTGAAGGAAGAACAGAAGGTTGAGTTTGCAAGTTATTATTTGAAGAATGAGGACACCTATTGGTGGGAGACTGTGAAGACATTGGAAGGTACATATATTATTACTTGGGAGAGGTTTAAGTTTTTCAAAAAATATTTCCCCCAGTTTGTTCAGGATCAGATGGAGCTAAAGTTTTTAGAGTTAAAGCAAGGAAATATGTCGGTGGTGGATTATGAAAGTAAGTTTGAAGAGTTGTCAAGGTATGTGTCGTCATATGTAGATACTGACAGGAAGAAGGCTAAGAGATTCCAGCAAGGTCTGAAGCCATGAATCAGAGGGAAGGTAGCCATTTTTGAATTGGATACCTATGCAGGAGTTGTACAGAAGGCCATGATTGCAGAGACAGAAAGTGAGATGTCACAGAAGGAAAAGGAAAGTAAGAAAAGGAAATTTGAAGGGAATGAAGGTCAGTCACAACCAGGGAAGTTTCTAAATTTTAAGAAAGGCAAATTTCAGCCAGGGAGAAATTTTAATTTCAAGAGACCAAATACAGGCGACGGAGGCCAGGGCAACCGTCCAGTCAATATGACTCAGCCGAATCAGTTAAGGTTAACTTTTCCAGATTATCAGGTATGTGGGAAGAAACATGGAGGAGTTTGTAACAAGTTGAATGTAGCTTGTTTCAAGTGTAATCAGAAAGGGCACTATTCAAGGGAGTGCCGAAATCAGCCAGCAAAAGAGCTAGAAAACAAGGATCAGCCTATCCGGAATCCAGCAGTTAAGGTTCCAGCTATTGGATTTATGTGCTTTAAATGTGGAAAGCCAGGATATATAGCCAGGGATTGCAAGACACCAGCTCCAGTCAGTAATGCATTGAGAATTATGGGATCTACCCCAGTGGTGAATGAGACTCCAAGGGCTAGAGTTTTTGATATGTCTGTGAAGGACGCTATCCAGGATACCGATGTCGTGGCAGGTACGCTTAATGTGAATTCTTTATGTGCCAAAGTGTTAATAGATTCGGGAGCAACTCGATCGTTTGTTTCACAAGATTTTGTTAATAAGTTAAATTGTCCAGTTGAGTATTTAAAGGAAATAATGACTGTTGAATTAGCAAATCAAGAACGTGTATCTGTTAATCAAGTTTGTGGGAAATGTGAGATTGAGATTTCTGGTAGTAAGTTTTGTGTAGATTTGTTACCATTTAAGTTAGGAGAATTTGACATTATCTTAGGAATGGATTGGTTATCTAAGCACGATGCCCAGATAGATTGTCGAAATAAGAAGGTAATGGTGAAGACGCTAGATGAGAGGATAGTAACGTTTAAGGGCCAGAAGTAGGTAAAGAAATTTTTAACGATGATTCAAGCTAAAAAGTTACTACGGCAAGGATGCGAGCATTTCGTTGCGTATGTGATTGATAGAAGTCAGGAGCCAGCAAAATTTGAAAATATTCCAGTAGTCAATGAATTTCCAGACGTGTTTCCCGATGAGTTACAGGACTTCCTCCAGAAAGAGAAATCAAATTTGTGATCGACTTAGCACCTGGAACGGAACCAGTATCCAAGGCCCCGTACATAATGGCGCCCGTTGAGATGAAGGAACTAGCAAAGCAATTGCAAGAGTTGTTAGAGAAAGAACAAGTATCCGTTACCCAGAATTGATGATTTGTTTGACCAATTGAAAGGAGCCAAGTACTTCTCCAAGATTGACTTAAGATCGGGATATCATCAACTAAAGATTAATCCAGAGGATATACCAAAGACAGCTGTCAGAACAAGGTATGGACATTATGAATTTTTAGTTATGTCTTTTGGATTGACCAATGCCCCGGCAGCGTTTATGGATCTGATGAACAGAATTTTCAAGGAATATTTGGACAAGTTTGTTATTGTGTTTATAGACGATATTTTGATTTATTCAAAGACAGAAGAGGATCATGCAGAACATTTGAGAACAACTTTGGAGATTTTAAGGAAAAAGAAGTTATATGCGAAATTCTCGAAATGTGAGTTTTGGGTACAGGAAGTTTAGTTCTTAGGACACATAGTCAGTAATGAAGGGATCAAAGTAGACCCAAAAAAGATTGAGGCAATTACAAATTTGGAAAGACCGAGAACAACAACAGAAGTAAGAAGTTTCTTGGGATTAGCGGGATATTATCGTCGATTCGTTCGAAATTTTTCAAGGATTGCAACACCATTGACAAAGCTTACACGAAAGAATGAAAAGTTTATATGGAACGATAAATACGAAGAAAGTTTTCAGGAATTGAAGCAAAGATTAATCATGGCACCTATTTTGTCACTTCCAGACGATCAATGAAATTTCGTAATCTATAGCGATGCTTCTCATAAAGGACTCGGATGCATTTTAATGCAGCACGATAAGGTGATTGTGTATGCGTCAAGGCAACTGAAACCACAGGAACAGAAATATCCTACTCATGATTTGGAGCTAGCAGCCATAGTTTTCGCTTTGAAAATTTGGAGACATTATCTATATGGAGAAAAATGCGAGATTTATACGGATCATAAAAGCTTGAAGTACATATTCACACAGAAGGAGCTCAATATGAGATAAAGGAGATGGTTAGAATTGATCAAGGATTACGACTGTACAATTAACTATCATCCCGGTAAAGCAAACGTTGTAGCGGATGCGTTGAGTCGAAAAGAAAAATTAAATGTATTATCAGTACCTGAGGAGATATATACGGAATTTCAGAAACTAGAATTGGAGATTAGAGTTGATAGGGATAAATAAAATTATGATTGTATAATTAAATACTGCATTAATTGTACAAGTTGTGGACTGCTAGGCCCAATAAAAAGATATATGATACTCAGACCAGAAAGGTTAAGCCTGATGGACCAGATCAGGTCTGATGGAATAAAAAAGGCCCAAAAGCCCTGATTATTAATTAATTTCGTAATTAATTAATAAGGGAAAAATCAGATGTTGAGAAGAGTCCCGATAAGGATATAAATCCTTAGAGATTAGCCTCAAGGGGACCTAAAAGGATAAGGAATCAGTTTCCTACTATCTAGGACTCCAAAGTCCATTCTAATTATGAGACTTGCCCACCAAGTCTCCTATACCAAGTCCAATTCAAGGACTCCCGACATCTATATAAGGGGCCTCACCCCACAAATCAGAACTACATTTTTTGGCTTGATTCTCTAATTCACAGAGATACGTAGGCATCTCGTAAAGGCAGAATTAAGCTACGAAACACGAGAGCAGCCATTAAAGACCTTGAGCTCCCGAATCTTAGTAATAAATACAGCAAATAATAACCTTAGTTTTTATCCATAACATTTGGCGCCGTCTGTGGGAAAACAACAACAACCATGGCGAGAACACGGAGAACAATTGGAGCTCTAGAGGAAGGAACACCATCAGAGATAACCCAGGTGATTTCATCAACCGTGAAGGTTCCTCCCCATTCAACTTATGCATCTACTCAGGGGGAAGCCCAGACAGGGGCAACTCAACCTCAGCTACAAGGGACAACTCCCCCGACTATTCAAGGTACGAATCCTCAAGTTCAACAAGTACATATACCTGTGAATTCTCGACCCGTCGGGTATGAATATTCAACTATTGTTACTACTAACCCCCCTTATGGGATGCCCCTTCACCCTGAGGTTGGAGGAAGCGGATATGCTGGGCGAAGCGAAGCACGAGGGCAGTCGCCCCCCTATATACGAGGTTTGGGTCCTATCCCTGAGGATCGGGAATTTTCTGGTCCTTACACTGAGAGAGACTCTGAATCTTCGGATGATGAAGTGGCCCCAAGAAGGAGGCGTCCTGGAAAAGAGCTAATGGCCGATGGAAGGCAACGCCCCCAAAGCACCCCAGGGGTGAATCCCCAAGAAGTTCAGGAAAGGATCAGGGCTCATGAGGCTGAAATCCAAAGGCTGAGGCGTGATTTGGAGGCTCACCAGGCCACCAGACCCCAGATACCTCCTAGGGGGAGAAATTCTCCTCCTGTCATAGACCTGGATGGTCCGGTACGAAGAAGGGCTGCTGTCCCAAGAACTGATCCAAGCAATCTCCTTCCCCTTGGAGATCCTGATGATCCAACTCCACCCTTCACAGAAGAGATAATGAATGCCCATATCTCAAGGAAATTCAAGATGCCCACTATCAAAGCCTATGATGGCACGGGAGACCCCGCTAATCATGTTAGGACATTCTCTAATGCACTGCTGCTGCAACCCGTGAATGATGCTATAAAGTGTCGGGCCTTCCCTCAAACCCTGTCGGGTATGACTCAAAGATGGTACAGTCGCCTGCCCCCAAATTCTATTGGATCGTTCAGAGAATTAAGTCAGGCTTTTATTAAGCAATTCATCAGTGGAAGAGTCCATGAGAAAAGTTCAGCATCTCTTATGAGTCTTGTGCAGGGAGCTAAGGAATCCTTAAGAGATTACCTGAATCATTTCACAAAGGAGGCTTTAAAAGTCCCGGACCTTGATGATAAGGTAGCCATGATAGCACTGCAACAAGGAACTAGGGATGAGTTTTTCAAGATGTCCTTGGCCAAACGTCCCCCTGAAAACATGTTGCAACTCCAAGAGAGGGCAGGGAAGTATATCAAGGTTGAAGAAAGCATGAGGAAGACCGTGGTAAATAATGAGCCCACTGGAGGCAAGAAGCGAAAAACTGATCTGGAGTATATTGCTAAGGACAAATATCCTAGAACCGAACAAAACCCTGATTCAACCCCCAAGAAGGGAGGACCTGGGCAAAAGTTCACTGAATACGCTAAGCTGAGTGCTCCTAGAAGTCAGATTTTGATGGAGATTGAGAAAGATAGAGATATTCGCTGGCCTAAGCCCTTGAAGGCTGATCCCGCCAAGCTAGATAAGAGCAAGTATTGCAGGTTTCACAAGGATGTTGGCCATGACACCGATGAGTGTAGGCAATTGAAAGATGAAATTGAGTTTTTGATTCGAAAAGGAAGGTTGAACAAGTATACTGGAGATGGAGGGGACATAAACAATAATGAAAGGAAGAACTTTGAAGATCGTAGGAGGGACCAAGACGATCAGGGGCGGAATCCCCAACCTAGAGGGCCGGTTCTAAATGCAATTTTTGGAGGACCATGACGCCCTCGAGGACCTGTGATAAACACGATCTTTGGAGGTCCAACTGCTGCAGGATTGTCCAAAAATTCCAGAAAGGCATACACCAGGGAGGTTATGCATATTGTTGGCGAAGCCCCCGAAGAGGGCCAGGACAGAAGTAATATTGGCTTTTGATGATTCCGACCTAGAGGGTGTGAAGTTTCCCCATGACGACCCGCTGGTCATAACACCGATAATAGGAAATAGCCCGGTTAAGAGGGTCCTTGTGGATAATGGTGCTTCTGTGGATATCTTGCTCCACGACACCTTTCTAAGGATGGGGTATAACGACTCCCAGTTGACACCAATCGACATGCCGATATATGGATTTGCTGGAGTAGAATGTCCTGTGGAAGGGATAATTAAATTGCCGACCACCATAGGTACGGAGCCAAGGCAAGCAACGCAGATGCTAGATTTCGTGGTGGTAAAGGCTAGTTCAACTTATAATGCTATCATGGGGAGAACAGGGATACATGCCTTCAAGGCAGTCCCCTCTTCCTACCATTCAGTCATGAAGTTTCCCAAAGGAAACGGGATTGGAGAAGAGAGAGGAGATCAAAAAATGGCTAGAAGCTGTTATGTGGCCTCTTTGAGGGCAGATGGAGTCGGGGGGCAGGTTCTTCCTATTGAAGATATGGATGTTCGAGAAAATGATGAGAATAGAGGAAGGCCAGCAGAAGAATTGGTTTCGGTTCCTTTAGACCCCGAGAATCCTGAGAGGATGACTTTCATTGGAGCCACATTAGAGGAGCCCCTTAGAGGGAAGTTAGTGAAATTTTTGCAAGAAAATAGTGATGTGTTTGCATGGTCAGCAGCTGATATGCCAGGCATAGACCCGGAGTTAATTACTCACAAGCTAAACGTGGATCCAAGCCGGAAGACAGTGAAACAAAAGAAAAGAAATTTTGCCCCGGAAAGACAAGAGGCTATAAAACAGCAAGTAGAAAAGCTCTTAGAGGCTGGTTTCATTGAGGAGATTCAATTTCCGGAGTGGTTAGCAAACCCTGTAATGGTGAAGAAGGCTAATGGAAAGTGGAGGATGTGTATAGACTTCACTGATCTGAATGATGCATGCCCCAAAGACTGTTTCCCGCTGCCTAGAATTGATACTTTGATTGATGCCACTGCTGGACATGAGATGCTGAGTTTCATGGATGGATTTAGCGGATATAATCAGATCAAAATGCATAAGGATGACATTCCAAAGGTATCATTCATCACTGACTTTGGTGTTTATTGTTATCTTGTTATGGCGTTTGGTCTCAAGAATGCAGGAGCCACCTATCAGAGGTTGGTGAATAAAATTTTTAAGGATCTTATTGGGAAGACTATGGAAGTCTATGTTGATGACATGCTAGTCAAGAGTCTAGTAAAGACTGATCATATAACCCATTTGAGGGAAGCTTTTGAGGTCCTAAGGTACCACAAGATGATGTTGAATCCTACGAAGTGTGCTTTCGGAGTAGGATCTGGAAAATTCTTGGGATTGATGGTCTCAAAGAGGGGAATTGAGGCTAACCCCGATAAAATAAAGGCAATCCTGGATATGGAACCACCAAAAACTGTCAAGGATGTTCAGAAGCTCACAGGAAGGGTTGTGGCGCTAGGACGATTCATCTCCAAGTCAGGAGACAAGTGCTTGTCATTCTTCAAGTCATTAAAGAACATTAAAGAATTTGTATGGAGTGAGGAAAATCAGAAGGCATTTGAAAAGTTAAAGAAGTATATGGGCCAGGCCCCATTGTTGGCCAAGCCAGTTCTGAGTGAAGTTTTATTCTTGTACTTGGCTGTTTCAAAGAGCGCCTTGAGCGCGGTGTTGGTTAAGGAGGAACTGAAAGTCCAGAAACCCGTATACTATGTCAGCAAAATCTTGCATGGTGCTGAGTTGAATTATTCAACTATTGAGAAATTCGCTTTAGCCTTGGTAATGGCTTCAAGAAAGCTGCGTCCTTATTTTCAAGCTCACCAGATTGAAGTGCTAACAAATCAGCCACTGAGAAACATCATTCACAGTCCCAAGTCAAGTGGGAGACTGATTAAGTGGGCAATAGAGTTGGGAGAGTTCGATCTCAAGTATAAGCCACGCACGGCTATAAAAGCCCAGGCACTAGCTGACTTCGTGGTGGAATGTACCATACCCAACCAAGAAGTCGGGGGGCAGGAAGATACCATACCTCAAGACAAAGGAGTCGACAATGGGGACAGGGAGAAGGATGATAAGGAGAAAGAATATTGGGTTCTCTATTTTGATGGAGCATCAAAAACAAATTCTAGTGGAGCAGGGTTGGTTTTGCAAAGCCCTGATGGATTCTTAATTGAGTATGCTATGAAGCTAGACTCCCCAACCACAAACAATGAGGCAGAGTATGAAGCCCTGATTGCTGGCCTTGGTCTAGCTGGGACACTTAGAGTCAAAAACTTAAAGGTCCGTGGAGACTCAAAGCTGATCATATCCCAGGTAAAGGGAGAATTTGAGGCAATGGATGATACGATGGCTAAATATGTTCGCCTAGTAAGGGCTGTGATGACCCAATTTAATGAATGCCATGTTGAACACATTCCAAGGGAAGAAAATGTTAAGGCAGATGCGCTAAAGTTTGCTTCATCTGAGATAGAAGAAGGTTCAGGAAGTGTATACTTCCGTGTTTTGAAGACACGAAGCATAGATGTTAAGCTTGTGGCTCCCATAGGTCTGGGGATGTCATGGATCGATCCCATTAAGGCTCACATTCAAACCGGTTGGTTGCCAAGCGATGCAACTGAAGCACGAAAGTTAACTGTTTGAGCACTAAGGTACTCTTTGATAGATGGGATTCTGTATAAAAGATCTTTCGTGGTTCCTTACTTGAGGTGTCTCAGACCCGATGAGGCACGCTTAGCTCTTGAGGAAGTGCATGAAGGTATTTGTGGGCAACACTTGGGGGGCAGGGCCTTAGCTCATAAGATAACCTGTTTAGGCTTTTATTGGCCAGAAATGATGACTGATGCCAAAGAATATGTAAAGAAGTGTGATCGCTGTCAGAAGCATGCACCAGTTGTTAGACAACCCCCCGAGATGCTGACCTCTATCAACTCGCCTATTCCCTTTGCTATGTGGGGGATGGATATTCTAGGACCTTTTCCTATGGCCACGGCACAAAGGAAATTTCTGATTGTAGCCATTGATTATTTCACCAAGTGGATCAAAGCCAAACCCTTGGCCAAAATCACAACTAAGCAGGTTGCACAATTCCTGTGGGAAAACATTATGTGCCGATATGGAATTCCCCGTATCCTCGTCATTGACAATGGAACACAATTCAACAATGAGGAATTCAAGAAGTATTGTGAAGAAAATGAAATTGAGTTACGATTCACCTCTGTAGCTCACCCGCAAGCCAATGGGCAAGCAGAGGTAGCAAATCGGATAATCCTGGATGGATTAAAGAAGAGGATCGAGAAGTCAAGAAATAATTGGGTGGATGAGATACTTCCCATATTATGGGCCTATAGGACTACCTGTAGAGTCACGACAGGAGCAACTCCTTTCATGTTGGCATATGGGGCAGAAGCAGTAGTTCCCGTGGAGATATCACATTCCTCTCCAAGGATTCAGGCTTTCAATGCTGTAGAAAATGAGGAAGGGCAGAGGTTAGCCCTGGATCTAATTGATGAAGTGCGAGATGAGGCACATGCAAAGATAGTAGAATATCAGAAAAAGGCTTCATTCTACTACAACCTAAGGGTTAAAGAGAGGTTTTTTAAACAAGGTGATCTAGTCTTGAGAAAAATAGAGGCTTCTGGTGTCGGACAGAAAGGAAAGCTTGCCCCGAATTGGGAAGGGCCGTACAGAGTCAAGAGCGTTCAGGGTAGAGGAACCTACAAGCTGGAAACTATGGATGGTTTTGAAGTCCCGAGGACCTGGAACGCACAAAACTTGAAGGTTTACTACGTATAAGATAGGCGAAGTACGATTCTCACTTGTCATTGAGACAAGTAGGTTTAAAAGCACCTTGAAGCTTTGCTTGCGTAGGATTTTATATTCCAGTAGAATTTACATTGTCTAGTTATTGTTGATTAGGGTCGAACCCATGCTGTGTAAGGTTTTGAAAAACTAGACTTCATATTAAAGAGTTTGAAATTATTTCAATCTTTGGATGTTTAAAGTTCAAATGTGTATTAAGATTGTAAAGTTAAAATAAAAAGAGGCAAGAAAAGCAACATATGAAATATAACCCCAGAGGGTAACAAGTTCTGATATGAATGAAGTTCAAAAAGAAGATATACAAAAAAAAACTTAGGCCTTGGAAGGCTGAGATTCCTCGGAACCACTATCCGAAGTCTCCTCGGATGTCTCAGTCATTCCTTCGGACGTCTCGGTCATCCCCTCCGAAGTCCCTGTAGAGGTTCCCTCTGCGGGAGATGCTGGCTGTTGAGACGCTGCTCTTAGAGGCTCTTCCACCCTGGCCTTCTTAGCGACAGGCTCAAGCTCCTCTTCGGAAGAATCTTCCTCCTCTCCATCCTTGATCATATCAGCAAGCTTCTCAGTAACACCTCCAAGCTCTGGAACTCGCACAGGGCAAGGAAAGGAGGACTGCTCGAGGACCTCTGGAAAATCATCCTGGATGGCCTCCACAGCAGTGTCCCAGCCCTCTTTGTAGCTAATTGGGTGAAGAAGGGCATCATGCTCCACCATCAAGTCTTTGAATTCCTGGGTGTCCATCCAGCCATCAAAAGCTTTGTCCTTCTGCGCCTTCAGAATGACATTTTCTGCCCGGGCCATTTCCAGGTCAGAAGTGGAAGAGGCCAGTTGAGCTTCAAGGGCCTCTATTTTTTGGTTGGCCTCCTCTAACTTTTTGTTGGCATCTTCCAGGCCAACCTTCCAAGCCTTAGCTTGGTGAATTGCCCCTTGGAAATGGGCGTTAGCCTGCAAGAGAAACAGCAGAAGTTTAGAAAAGAAACATGGAAAGATAAGTATGAAGGGCATAGGTAAAGGACGTACCGTCGCCAGAGCCTGGGCTCCAAATAGCTCATTCCCCTCTAAGTCCTGTTGAAGGACAAAATCTTGATAGTCCACCGGGGAGATGGAATGCTTAGACCATTCCTTGGACAGCGCCGTGCTGCCCACGATTGAGTCCTTGCCCCGAATCCCCCAGGCAGGTTGAAAATAGGCCCCTGGCCTCTGCTTGGTGTGCAAAACTTGGCTGGGGCCTTCCTCGCTTGGCTCCATTGCCTGAAGGAGGAACTCAGGGAAGCGATCACCAAGTCGAGGGTCTTTAAAGACCTTCCCAGCCCTCTTCATCCTGGTTGTCTCCAGGTCCTTAGTCTTAGTAGCCTCCTCAATCTTCTCAGCCACTGCAACAAACGAAGTCAGTTGAAGATCAATGGAATAAAAAATGAAGGAAATAAAGGAGGTAAGAAAGGGAACTTACTTTTCTTATGAACGGGCGAGAGGCCGCGTTCTACCAAGACGGTCTCCCGGATAAGATCCCAAGAATGGGAAGTACCGTTGTCTTGTGTAAGGAGGTTGAAAGCTCTAGCCTCCTCCTCAGACAAAGTTATATCATTTGGGCTCCCGTCCACGGCCAGCCCAAAGGATGATCGAAACAGGGAGCCCCAATCTCCACCTTCCCAAACAATGAACAAGAAATCTTTCTTCCACCCCAAGTTGTTGTCAGGGATGGACTTCCCATTCATGATATGGGGGATAGTGGGGCGCTGATTTATAGAAACCCAACCCGGACTTTTGTCAGGGCTATTCTTGAACTGAAAAATCTTTCTGAAGACAGCAACAGATGTGGGGACATTGTGCTTGGCGCATTGCGACAGATAGCATAGAATCAGCCTCCAAGAATTAGGGAAAAATCCCAGAAAATTAGGGAAAATCCCAGAAAATTAGGGAAAAATCCCAGAAAATTAGGGAAAATCCCAGAAAATTAGGGAAAAATCCCAGAAAATTAGGGAAAATCCCAGAAAATTAGGGAAAAATCCAGAAAATTAGGGAAAAATCCCGGAAATAAGGGAAAAATTCCTGGAAATTAAGATAATTCCTGAATAAAAGGAAAATTCATTGTAAATGTGTAGGTCGCTCCACACTTTACGGAAAAACGAAACCCTGTAAGGGAACGAATAGACTTAACTTCTGCGAAACCTAATCAATGTTTCCCAAAAGTTGGGGGGCAAATGATAGGGATAAATAAAATTATGATTGTATAATTAAATACTGCATTAATTGTACAAGCTGTGGACTGCTAGGCCCAATAAAAAGATATATGATACTCAGACCAGAAAGGTTAAGCCTGATGGACCAGATCAGGCCTGATGGAATAAAAAAGGCCCAAAAGCCCTGATTATTAATTAATTTCATAATTAATTAATAAGGGAAAAATCAGATGTTAAGAAGAGTCCCGATAAGGATATAAATCCTTAGAGATTAGCCTCAAGGGGACCTAAAAGGATAAGGAATCAGTTTCCTACTATCTAGGACTCCAAAGTCCATTCTAATTATGAGACTTGCCCACCAAGTCTCCTATACCAAGTTCAATACAAGGACTCCCGACATCTATATAAGGGGCCTCACCCCACAAATCAGAACTACATTTTTTGGCTTGATTCTCTAATTCACAGAGATACGTAGGCATCTCGTAAAGGCAGAATTAAGCTACGAAACACGAGAGCAGCCATTAAAGGCCTTGAGCTCCCGAATCTTAGTAATAAATACAACAAATAATAACCTTAGTTTTTATCCATAACAAGAGTTCGCAAGCCTGACGAAGCGAAAGTGTATAGTATGACTTTCCAGCCGGAATTGTTAGATAAGATAAGAAAGTGTCAAAAAGAGGTAATGGATTTAACACCCCCAGATCCGGGGTCAGGGATCCGGGTCGTCACGATCTTTCTCTCCACAATATCACTTCACTTAATTAATAATAATCAACCTCATGCTGTGACCCCACACTAACACACACCACAACCCGTTATAGTCTCAGAGATGAAATTGAAATAAGTACAAGTCTTTGAATCCGCAATTTAAAAGTTATTACAACCCAAAATGATTACTTAATAAGTTTACAATTTATTGCCATTATCTGCCACAAGTTATAATTATACATAATTGATTCTCAAAAGTAGATGGTCTGATCTACAATAGATCTACCTCTGCAGCTATAGCAGCTACAACATCAACGGGAAGACGCGGGACGCTTCCCACGCGCTTGCGCTGGGTCTGCTGGAGTCTGGCCATCCTTCCTAACTGTTGTTGTGTGATGAAGAAATAAAGCAAGAGTGAGCCTTACAGCTCGCAAGATAATATATAGTGATAACAATAATACAAGTATCTAAACGGATACTTACTAGAATCCTTTATCAAGTGTAAGATAATTACTTACTAGATATAAGTAAAAACAAGGGATGAAGTTACCAAATAATTCACTATACTTATATCAATTATAAAGTTACTTGAACTACCACTGTTCAAAGTATAACGAGCTTTCAACAGTTCATCACATAGATGAGACTACAAGACAGATTTGAATAGATTAAATCTTTGAAGTAGTATTGAAGGAAATGAAGTTATGATATACTTCATTAAGTTCCGATATATATATCCACATATACATCTTCCTTATACAGTCCCTGAAAACCTCTGTCATGTAAAGTATGAACAGAGTTTGTAACATCCAATGAATTTTTGGAAGGGAAAAAGAATTGTGGCATAAACCCGATATCTTGCTGATCAGGCAAAGATACCAATAAGTAACCTTTTCTACTAGTAGATGGACGAATTCCCCATTGGTCATCACCCTGGTCGCAATAGGACCTTATGCTGGACTGCCACTCAGCCACTTATGCATTTGATGGACTCCCACTGAGCCACTTACACTATCATGGATGCCCACTGAGCCCATGTTGCTTATGCCGACTCGATAGATGGACTTACTTCCCGAACGTTGGGTAAGTAATCAATTCATTTACCAAAACTGCAACCTTGTTGCGAATATAAAATACACCATAGAGCCGGATC
Source organism: Apium graveolens (assembly GCF_009905375.1). NCBI lineage: Eukaryota > Viridiplantae > Streptophyta > Magnoliopsida > Apiales > Apiaceae > Apium > Apium graveolens. The sequence continues at coordinate 66,836,914 of NC_133650.1, forward strand.
CCTCAGGTTTTGAGCGAGTATTTAAATCCCCTTTTTAAAAGGAAGATCTTAAATATAAAAATAAGTTTTGGGATCCGCTCTAACTTTTAAAAATCATTTTGAAGACTCGAAAACACTTTAAAGAGTGTTTGGAGTAATGCTGATTTAATGAAGTAAATCAGTTCCAATATATTAAGAAAATGTCTGAATATTATTATTTAAATAATATTCCCATAAAGAATAATCTTTATACAAATAATTGAAGTAGAAGTTGTAAGACTTATACTTGAAATGAGTATTAAATAACCAAAGATATACTTATACGAAAGTACTATCTTTATTTGAATAATCGAAAATAAGTTTGATTATCAAAACATTATTTTTTTAATAAAATAAAGAATATTATTAAATAATAAGCGGAGTCATAATACCTCGAATGAATATTATAAACAATATTCATTAAATAAAATAACGGAGTCATACATCCTCAAATGAATATTTAATTAATAATCATTAATAATATAACTGAGTCATAAGCCCTCGAATGAATATTCGAAATAATATTCAATAATAAAATAAAGGAGTCATAAGTCCTCGGATGAATATTTGAAATAATATTCAATAATAAAATAAAGGAGTCATAAGTCCTCGGATGAATATTTGAAATAATATTCAATAATAAAATAAAGGAGTCATAAGTCCTCGGATGAATATTTGAAATAATATTCAATAATAAAATAAAGTTAAAGTTATCGAATAAACCTTATTTGATTAATAGTTTTGAAAACTATAACCATATATATATAAATATATATATATTATACTCGGGAACATCGACTCCCGGTTTAGAAATATGTTCATCTTTTGATCCCCTATACTAAGGGTAAACTCAATACCGCTCATCTCTAGCATAGGTATTATCAACTGAACCAACAGATATATATGGCAAGAATACGAAACAGGCATGCATATATATACCATATCAGCATGCTTCAATATATCGCACATTTGCTAATTAACCAACATGCATCTATCGCAAGATAATGCATATACACATATACATCACAACAACAGTATAACGGGTAGAAAACTTGCCTGAGCGACTGGGGGTGATAAAAGGCTCGGGACGAGTCTGGTAACCTATAAACAACAAGTAAGTTGGAATTAAACCAAAGTCACTTGTAAATCTATACTCTAACCAAATTAGACTCTAACGCTCGCTTTGCGCTTACTGATTCTCTTAAGTCACTCGAGTACCCTCGGCTCCACCATTTTTAATAAATTAACCATTACGAGTTTTAAGGCGATTCTTTCGCGAGTGGCTTACAACTGCCTAACACACTTACCATAATTGTTTCATACATTAATTAACCCTTTTTGGTCTTTAACCTATGTTTCAAAGTAAGGCGAGGGGAAAAGTTTCGTTCGCGAAACGCCGTTACTTGAAACGGTCGTTTCTCCTAAACCGTGCATCGGAATCGAACGAACTATATATCATAACGAAGCTCGTAACATGAGCTATCTAAACATGGCAATGGTCAAAATCTAGCAGGGGGTTCTCGGGTCCTAATGTTATGAACAAAAGCAGTCTAAAGTAAATCGGACATTACGACGGCTATGTTTACGCGATTTCCCAATTTTAAACCATTCAAAAACCATCACAATTCAACCTCAACCCATTCATACAACCAAAGTCCATCCTTATCTCATCATAGCAGCCCCAATAAACTCAATATTAACATTTATACTTATGCCTAAGCTTGAATTTAACTATACTTAAGTTCTTTTAACCAAAACAACAAGATTTACCATTCCATTTCACTACCACTCCAACCCAAACTCTAAACCACAAGCATTAAGCTACTATATCACCATAATAATCAAAATCATCTTATTATACATAGGAATCTAGGGTTTGGAGATGATATACCTTCCTTGAAGTGGTAGGAGTAGCTAGGAAGCCTTAAGAAGCTTTGAGAAGTCTTATGGATGCTTGGATCTTAAAGGAAAACAAGAAAAAATTCAAGTTAAAACCTTGAAAACACTATTCATTGTTTTCTTCATTGATTTATTGAAGAAGATTGAGAAAGAATTGAAGGCTTAAACTCATGATATAGACATAACTATGCATAAGGATGATTAGGGAATTAACTCACCAATTTAGGAAGCTTGGATCTTGGATTTTGAAAATTCTTGCCTTTAAAAAGTGAAAAAGTCGAGAGCAAATGAAGAAATAATGCCTTGGTTTCTTTTTTGTTTTGATGAAGAATGAATTATTTGGCTTGGTTGGTTGGTTTTGTTTTTGTTTTAGTTAATTACCTATTTAACCTTGGACTTTGTGTGGTTCTCATTCAACCACACCTCCTTCCTTCCCATGTCATGCTTGTGTCATGCTATGATGTCATCTTTCCCTCCTTGTCCTCTTCTCATTGGTTGGGTGACCTCATCCCCACTAATCTCTTTGATTAACTTCCTAATTGTTTGCCTAATGACCGCTGATCTGTTATACGGTTCGCTTAACTTTCGTTTTCGTTTATCGTTTGAGGGATCATACCCGGGATCTTATTACTTAGGTTCCTTTAACCTTTCTCAATATATCATATTCCTTTTATGATCCTCTCTTATAATCCTTTAATTTAAATCCTTTTTATCCTGTTACCTTATACTCAATTCTTTCCGTATCTAGTGGATTTCCGGGAAAAATCAAAGTGTTCGGAATTGGATTCTGGTGATCTTTACATACACTTATATACCATGTAGAGTACTAATAAAATCTCAGAATATCCATAACAGAACCCCTACATAGTGTGGCATGAAAAGTTTTCTCATTCAGCTAAAACACTATTCACAAGGGTTACAAAAAGTTCAAAATTTTGGGGGTTATTACAATGGATCAAGACATAAATCATTTAGTAGGTGAAAAATTATGCACGCAAAAGGACGATCAAGGTATTCTTAGGTTTTCTTCTAGAATTTGGATTCCACCAGTGACGGAGTTGAATAATGAAATTCTACAAGAAGCTCATAATTCAAGGTATTCAATCTATTCAGGGAGTACCAAGATGTACAGAGATTTAAGAGAAAATTATTGGTGGCCAGATATGAAGAGGGAAATTACGGAATGGGTTAGCAGATGTTATACATTTCAGAGGGTTAAAGCACAGCATCAGAGACCAAGTGGATTGCTACCGCCATTGGAGATTCCAGAATGGAAGTGGGAGCATATCGCCGTAGATTTCAAAGCTGGATTACCAAGGACAAAAGCTAATCATGATGCCATCTGGGTTATAGTGGATAGACTTACCAAGTCAGCTCATTTTCTGCCTATAAATGAAAGATTTTCACTCGACAAGTTGGTCCATATATACCTGAAGGAAATTGTAGTTTGTCATGGAGTTCCTGTGTCTATCGTATCCGATCAAGATCCGATATTTAATTCGAGATTTTGGAAGAGTTTTCAAGAATGTTTGGAAATGAGACTGAATATGAGTACGGCTTACCATCCACAGACGGACGGCCAGAGTGAGAGAACGATCCAGACAATCGAAAATATGTTACGTGTTTGTGCTATTGATTTCAAAGGAAGTTGGGACGAGCATTTACCCCTGGTAGAATTTCCTTATAACAATAGTTATCACGCCAGTATTGGGATGCCACCCTATGAAGCCCTTTATGGATGCAAATGTAGATCTCCAGTGTATTGGGACGAAGTAGGAGAACGCAAAATACTTGGACCTGAATTAGTACAGCAGACAAAGAAAGTTGTTGAAGTTATCCAGAAGAGATTGATAGCAGCACAAAACTGTCAAAGGAAGTATGCAGATCAATCAAGGAAAGATATGGAATTCGAAGAAGGGAATTTGGTATTACTGAAAGTATCGCCATGGAAGGGATTAACGAGATTTGGAAAGAAAGGAAAACTGAGCCCAAGATACGTTGGTCCTTTTGAGATTTTAAAGCGCGTTGGCAAAGTAGCTTACGAGTTGGCGTTACCTCCGCACATGGAGCACATTCATAATGTTTTTCACGTATCGATGCTTAAGAAGTATAATCCAAACTCTAGGTATGTAATAGAATATGAGCTAGTAGAGCTTTAGGCAGATTTGTCATATGTAGAGAGTCCGACAGAAATTCTAGAGGAAAGAGAGAAAGTATTAAGAAATAAAGTGGTAAAGTTAGTAAGAGTATTGTGGAGAAACTCAAAGGTTGAAGAGTCAACCTGGGAGTTAGAAAGTGATATGAGAGAAAAGTACCCTCATTTATTTTTTAGGAGATTCTGAGGACATAATCCTTTTAAGAGGGGAAGGATGTAATATCTGGGATATACCTTGTAATTATTTTGCTGATAAGTAATTATTATGTATGTTCGGTATCTATTATCTGAATTATCTGGTAAGTGTTATATATGTTTGGATGTTTAATAATAATATTAATTGAGTATTTTAATTTTTATATGTCCAAAATAAAATATAGATAATTGTCATATCTTCCTAATTATTTTTATGTTGATTTATGATTTTATAAGAAATATATGGATTTTATAAAATCTTTTTCCGAGTATTTAAAAACTATTTTGTATAATCGGGAACCAACCGACGTCATCTGTTTTTAAGTTTTTATAACCTCAAACTCTTCCGAAAACTCCTTCCTAACCTAATTGCAATATTCTGAGCATTTTCCATGTTTCGACTTTTTCGATCCGGCGTACGGTTTGTCCTGCGCGGGTCCCGGCGCAACATTTTCGATACATTATTCGTTTCGGTAAATCAATAAAACTTGTATTTTCGATAAAAGGGATCTTTTTATTAAACTATCAGAATTATCACCTCGTAATACGTGTAACCAGGCGCTGAGACCCAGACCGCAGTACAAATTGTACTGGTTTAGATAATTATCCCGAAAACCGGTACCGTTTGGATCAATTTTTATAAATAAACGTACCATTTTATATCCGGAATGATCCAACGGGATACTAATTTTCCGTAATTATAAATAGCCTTTACCGTATTTTATTTCGTACCGAAAATCATTTGCAAATAGTAATTATATAATTTTCCAGAGAAAATTCATATATTCATAAACCTTTCTGAGAATCAAACAGCAATTTGAAGGTGTTAGTGATCTCTGTTTTCAAAGCTTGAGTAACCAAAACGAAGGTCTCGGAGTGTTCTATCAGTTTCTTCAATTTTTAGAACTGCAGAAATCAAGGTTTATTTTCTATATTTTTATTTATTTTCGAATTATTTTGATTAAAAATATGAATTTTTGTTCGGATGATTGTTTTAATGATTTGATGATTGTATATTGTAGAGCTTGTTTTCCAGATGATTTTGATATATTATATGACTGATTTGGAGTTCAATAACATGTTCAAAATTGAGTTTGATTTTCGAATTTTGAAATTATGGTTTATAACCCGTATGAATGTTCTTAATTGAAATTTAGGGCTTTTTGATTTAGGGGTTATTAGCTGTTGATATATAGTGGGTTGTGTTCCTCATGAAATTTGCAATCGATTGGTATATAGCTCGTTCACAGAGGATTCGTGAATCGAAGGGAGTTGTGTTTTGAAGTTTTCGTTGGGTCACCGGAAACCGGTGAAGTTCTTGGCCATTTTCCGGCCAGGTCTGGGGTTATTAGGACGAAATGATTATTGAGATGTCTTTCTCATGAATTGTAGATGATATCTGGAGCTCCTAAAGGTGTGACGATTCCGGGAACGCCATCTCCAGCGAACCCCGATCATTATCCGGCGAGCCCTGTCAAATTTGCAGTTTGGTACCTAAACTTTTGGGGACGATACAGTTTAGTCCCTGAAGTTTCTGGAAAGTTGCAGAAATAGGATTCTTGTTTTAAAAATGTTTAAAAATCATATTTTCTATTTATTTTAATTATAAAAATTCATTTTTAATTTCTGAAAATTCCAAAAATTATTATTTTAATTCCAAAAATTATTTTTAAATCAAAAATAAATCTGAATTAATTAGTTAATTAGTTTTAGTTAATAATTAATTGATTAATTGTTCAATTAATTTAAAAATAATTGATTAATTGATTTAATTATTAATTGATTTTAATTAATTATTTAATTAGATTTAATTATTTAAAATGATTTAAAAATTCCGAAAAATAGTTTCGAGCTTTAAAATATTATTTTAAATTGTTTTCAAGACTCGATAATTATTATAAAATTGTTTTGAAGCCAGATTTGGCCAACCGAACCCTGTTTATTACCCTGAACTTGATCCAACGACCCGTTTTAATTCCGAAAAATGTTTTAAAAATCATTTTAAATACCCGAAAGCCTGTTTATAACCCGAGACTCCTTTATAAATGATATATCATTGACTGTTTGACGTGTTATGTGCTATATGTGACTTGTTGGTTGACTGTCGGTCTATATATTCGATGTTTACTTGTTTATAACATAACTTTCAATCCGTTAATCAGATTTGGGTTAGACGAAGGGTAGATAGAAGTGTGTATCGAATAGAATCGTATAAGTTGAGTATTGATAGATACTTATGTTATGTGAGCAGAAGAGGCAAGATGTAGGAAAGGGAAACATATAGTCGAGGAGTAGACAGTTGTGATTGGAAGTTAGCGCAGTATAGCAAGCTAGTATCAGACAAGTATTATGAACTTTCTCGAGATATATTGTAGTTGATTGATAGTCCTGTTTTATATTGCAAGTGCTTTGAAGCACTGAACCCTAAACCCTGATTTCAGTTATTGATCTTGAGCCGTAAACCTTGTTCTTTCTAAACCATTGATTGTTGTATACCCAAATACATACCACCAATATACGATACTACTCCACAAATACATACAAACTAAATACCAAATGCTGAACCGATTTACTTACATATTCAAATAAGTGTATCTTGTGCTTTGAAATACCAAATTCTTGTAACCCTGAAACATTGATTCCTTTATTATCCAATTCTTTCATTACCTAACAGCCAAGCTTTAAAAATGCCATATTGATCCTTGTGAAGATTGAAACCATTTCATTATCGAACATCCCATGTTATTTATGATTCTGTTTAATGATTGACATTGTTTATCCTATTATTATGTTAGAATTGGATTGTTTTTATAAAATTGTGGACCAGATTCGTGGTCAGACCATATTAATGGTCAAGTTAGGCCAATGTGTGCCTTGGATTCAGTAGTTAGAGCAGTGATGTGTGCTTTGCTCGGGGTTAGTGCGTGACTGATCAGCAGCCTAACCTTGTTTTTTTTAAATGAAAATATAATATCCAATTCTAAATCATAATTCATTGTTCACTTAATATCATAACCCTTTTCATTTGATGATCATTATTCTCAGTCTTGTCATTGAGACTTGCTGAGCTTGTTAGCTTATTTGTGCGGTATTCTTTATGTTCTTTTCGAGTTAAAAAGAAACCAGTTGGTAGCGACGATCCCCAATCCAGTGCGAGAGCTAGGGGTCCAGGTTGATCGAGTTAAGCTAGCAGACAGTTTTTGAGATAATTTAAGTTTGAAAAAGTTTGTATTAATGTTTAATACTCAGTTCTGAGTTTGAATAGTTGGGATTTGAACGGTTTGTAATATAAGTGTGTGTTTGGCTTGTGTACATACTTTAAGCTGTTGAGATCCGTGGTAGTTGGTAAGTAGGGTCACTGCATATTATTATTATCTTTATTATTGTTATAAGCAGGTTATAAATAAGGTGTGTGTGTGTGGACCCCAAACTTCTGACCTGGGTTTGGAGGGCGCCACAGAAAGTATACAAAATCATCTAGATTTGGATCTTCAAAACCTGGAGGTTGTTCCACATACACTTCTTCTTCTAGCTCCCCATTCAGGAATGCACTCTTCACATCCATTTAATAAACTTTGAAATCTGAATGTGCTGCGAATGCCAGAAACATCCTGATTGCCTCAAGTCTAGCTACCGGTGCATAAGTTTCATTATAATCTATACCCTCTTCTTAAGAGTAACCTTTAGCTACCAATCTGGCCTTGTTTCTCGTTACAATGCCATCTTCATCTAACTTGTTCCTGAATACCCATTTAGTGCCTATCACTGACTTGTCTTTTGGTCGGGGTACTGGCTTCCATACCTTCTGCCTCTCAAACTGATTGAGTTCTTGCATAAAAATAACCCAATCTGAATCTTCAAGTGCCTCATCCACTTTCTTAGGTTCCATTTCTGAAAGAAACCCTGAAAAGTGACATTCATTCTGAGTGGCATGTCTAGTTCTCACTCCTGTGTCAGGATCACCAATGATCAATTCAAAGGGATGGTCTCTATTCCAAACTCTTTATCGAGGCATATAAGATCTTGATGTTTCTCCTTGTTCAACATGATATTGAGTATGAACTGTAGATCCTCTTCCTGCTCCCCCTGAGTTGCTGCCACCATGACTTGATGATTGTGATATTTGTGTAGTAGTTCTTGAAGGTGATCCTGTATAATTATCATAATCATTATTTCCACCATTACCACCACTTGATCCAGAATCAGCATTGCCATATACTGTAGATATAGATCTAGCAATCTCAGGTTCTTCTATATCCAAAGGATCATCTAACAGATTTTCAAATTTTAGAGATTCAGAATCCTTTTCTCTTTGCAGGCTTGCCAACTTGGTGTCGTCGAATGTTACATTACGGATTTCAATCACCTTCTGATCAGTAATCATATAAACCCTGTAAGCTTTAGATTCTAGAGAATAGCCAAGAAATATGTCGTCTTCCGCTTTGGCATCAAACTTTCCCAGATGCTCATTTCCTTCTTTTAGCATTAAACATTTAGCTCCAAACACATGAAAGTATTTCAGTGTTGGTTTCTTGTCAGCCATAATCTCATAAGGAGTCTTGTCATGATCTTTATTAATCAGGGTACGATTTTGAGTGTAACATGCTATGTTGACAGCTTCATCCCAGAAGTAGGTAGAAAGCCTTGATTCACTTAGCATAGTCCTTGCTGCTTCAACCAGGGTTCAATTATTCCTTTATACTACTCCATTTTGTTGTGGAGTTCTTGGGGCTTAATACTATCTCAAAATACTTTTCTCTGTACATAATTCATTTAGAAATGCATTCTTGAATTCTGTCCCATTATATGATCTGATCTTCCTGACAGGTAATTTTGCTTCCAGCTCAATCTTCTTTATATGATCCACTATCAGCTGAGGTGCTTCATCCTTGGATTGCAAGAACAACACCCATGTGTACATGGAGTAATTATCAACTATCCCTAAAGCTTATCTTTTCATTGATAGTGACAGCATATTCACTGGACCAAATAAATCCATGTGAATTAACTGAAGAGGTTCAGTTTTGCTTGTCATTTCCTTGCTTTAGTGTGATGCTTTCTTTGATTTCCCCTTTTAACATGCTTCACAGAGTCCTTGACAGAATTCCATCTGTGGTAGTCCTCTCACTAATTCTCTCTTAACCAGGGAGTTCATTGTCTTGAAGTTCAAGTACGAGAGCTTCTTGTGCCATAGCCAACTTTGTTCTGATGAAGTTTTGCTGTAGAAACATCTCATTACTCCATCACAGGTAGACTTCAAGTCAGCTACGAACAAATTACCTTTCCTCACTCCCTGTAAAGCAAGCTTCTCATCTTTCCTATGAGTGATCAAACATCTTTCTGGACTAAAATGAACATTGTATCCTTTATCACAAAACTGACTGACGCTCAGAAGATTATGCTTCAATCCTTCCACAAGAGAGATGTTTTCAATGATGACATTCCCAATTTCCAAATTGCCATATCCCTTAGTAAATCCTTTACTGTCATCTCCAAAGGTAACTATAGGGCCAGCTTTCTGAACCACACCCGTGAGCAGAGATTTTCCTCCTGTCATGTGCCTAGAACAACCATTGTCCAAAATCCACATGATCTTTTCCTTTCTCATCTTACCCTGCAAACACAGATTGATTAAGAAGACTTTGGTACCCAAGCTTTCTTGGGTCCTGAAGGTTTAGGAGTAGAAACAGAATCAACAAATGAAACCTTAACAGGCTTAACTTTCACTTTGACTGACTCTTTCTCAGTGCTAGTCTCAACAGAGTTGTCAAACTTAGAGATATGAGGTACTACAGTCTTAGCCTGTGTGTGCTCATTACTCATGCTTGTCTTAGTGTCAGTGCAAGTGCTAGCAGTTGCATGAAAAGCTTTGAAATATTCAGACATGATAACAAATGCACATGGCATACATCCAATTACACCACAGGGCTCATGAAAACTAGGCATGTTAGGCATGGAAGGCATACTAGAAGTTGCAACAGATTCTACTTTAGATTTTGTGCATGCATGTGTAAGGTGTGCAACAGAGTTGCAATTATTACATAACTTTCTAGATGCAGATGAAGAAGATGTAAAATTAGATTTCTTATTTACACCTACCTTGCCATTCCTGTTTTTCTTAGCCTTAACCTCAGCACTCTCACCAGTCTTAGAGTTAACTATTGGGTCTGGTTTCTTAAGTGTGTCAGGTTCTTTCCTATCCACCTTATCACCTAGGTCAGCTATGGATTTAGCTTTACTAGCTAGAGCCTTAGGAGTCTTAGGGGATTCATCTACCTTCTCCTTCTCTCTATCTTCAGCAATCAATTCCTTATTGATTAGCAAACTTACTTCATCCAAAGGTTCTAAAACAGACTCAGTGAAGAATAGAGATACAACATCCTTAATGACATATTGTACCTTCTCTGAGACAAACATGTTTATCTCAGATGCACCACTCTGCTTCTTACTGTTTAGCTTAGAATAGTCAAGTCCTATTACAGTCTTAGATTTAAATCTTTGACTATCTATTATCTCCTTCTGAGTCAAGGCTGCATTCTTAAACGCCTGTAATTTCTTTTCTAGGTCAGCAATTTAGGTTCTAAGAATGGCTTCTATGTCTGCGTTACACTTAACCTTATTCTCTAGATATTCATTCTTTTGTTTAAGGTCTTCTAACCCAATTATAAACAATTCTAGTTCTTCCTTTCTAGAGGTTAAACTCTCAGTTTTAAGAACTAACTTATCATTTTTAAGTTTATATGCAAGCATGCTTGTATGAACATTATACAATTCTAAATTAAGTTCATGTACAGTAGATTTATATTTAGACACAAACATATCTATAGTGGTAAGTTCAGGTTCCTGAGATGATTGATGATTCCTCTGCAGAGTATGCCATAAGAGCCATATTTACATACTCTTCCTCTTCATCCAAATCAGTATCATCCCAGCTTTTTCCTTCAGCAATGTACACACTTCCCTTTTCCTTAACCATATAAGCATTCAGCTTCTGTTTTAGCTTTTCATTCTTCCTCTTCAGATCTTCATAAGTTTCCTTCTTTTTATAGGAATCATTTCCTTTTGCTGCTTTGGGCTTTCTACACTCTGATGCAAAGTGCCCCAACTCATTACAATTGTAACATCTTGTTTTGCTCTTGTCTACCCGACTTGACTTGTAGCCTCCTCTGGAGCTTGACCCTGATGAGTAGCTTCCTTTCTGAAATCTCCCTGATGAACCCCTTGGTTTGCAGTTGTGTTTTCTTCTGAATCTAACATGACTAAATTTTGCAGCCATGTATGCCATAGATTTGTCCTCCAAATGTTCAAGTTCTTCCTAAGTGTAAAGCTTACTTTCATCCTCTGGGTCACCATAAGCAATTTCATCTACAACAATTTACTTGATTATTGAGGAGGGTGCAACCTTAACTTCTTGAGCTTCAGGTTCACGAACTACAAGTGCAGTGGTTTTTACAAGTTCCGTACTCTTACTGTCAATAGAACCAGGTCCATAGATAATAGCTCTCTGCTCTTGCTCCAGTTCATGGGTTCTTAGTTTTCCATAGATGACATCCAGGGACATGGTAATAAAATCAGCTCTTTTCCAGATTGATGTGTTCTTTTGTTCCAGGTGAACTGGGAGTATCAGCATAAACTTTCTGTTAGACTCTCGTATAGGATAAACTTTCCCTTGTAGCTTTAATTCACTTAACAGTCTTGTGTATCTCTCAAATAGCGAAGACAGTGTTTTTCCGGGTTTAAAGTTTGAATGCCTCATACTGAGTAGTCAGAATATCCATCCTGTTTTCTTTGACTTCTTCTGTACCTTCTATTAAAAGCTCAATGGTATCCTACATATCCTTTGCACTATTTCTTCCTAGAAGTTGATGGCTCATATCATTATCGGTCTATTCCACAATTATGAGTTGAAGGGGTGTATATGTTGTGTACTTGATAATTTCATGAACAAAACACCTTAGTAGATTTTACTTAGTGAAATAATGTAGCACTTAACGGATAAGATTTATAGTCCCGACGGATGACTCATTATAGTCCCGACGGATGATGACTTATTATCCATCGAGTGAGTAACTTATGTAATAATAAGTCTGTAGCACATTTCTGCATTCACCATTGTATAGATTCTGTAAGTGGTATTCAAGTCATGTTGACTTTAACTAGATATGCATAATAGGTTGATTAATTGTACATAAATGATGTCTTATAATTCTGCAGAAATGAAATGAAGTCAAGTGCCAGTTTGCTACCCGACGGATAACCTACAATGAAGTCGACGGATGATCAAATAGACAACCCGACGGATGATCAATAACTCGACGGATGATCATGAACCTGACGGATAAAGAATTCAAATATCTATTCACAGTGACAACACAGTCACATGCGTCGAGTGGATGCAAATGGAATGTGGTAGCCTATTCAACTGGGTTTTCGAGAACAAAGAAGCATTGCCATTTCCATGCTATTATGAAGATATTCAAAGATGCTGGAATAGATTAATGAAGTAGCATTGTAATAGAATAGATAGTTTTTGTTTTATTATCTTGTCTTATTACTTTGTAATCTTGGTGATATATAAACCAAGTAGTAGCAACTAAGACACTATCGATTTAAGCAAGAAAGCAGAGAAACATTTGTAAGCAGGATTCTTAGCATTTCTCTGGAGTCTTAGAAGTTCAATTGTTGTAAGCAGTTGTGAGCATTTCTGTACACAGGGTTCTCTCGATATATAATATATATCTCTGGTGGAATCATTCAAATCCACCAAAAAGTTTTTAAAGATTCTTGTTTTTATTTACTTGTGTTTTGATTCACTTAAGTTTTTATTCCGCATTGTGCTAATCAATACACTTATATTTATATTTGAGTTAGAACATTTTATTTCAAGAAAAAGTTTCAAGAATTCCATTCAACCCCCCTTCTGTAATTCTTGTCATATTGTTAAGGGACTAACAATTGGTATCAGAGCAAGCTCTTAACTTACAAAGAGTTTAAAGATCAAAACAATACAGCAAGATGAACAAGAAGGATGCTGGAGTCAAGATCCCTTTTTCTGGATAAAGATAATTACCATCATTGGAAGGTAAAGATGCATCTTCATTTGCTTTCTCAAGATGAGGCCTATGTTGACTGCATAGAAAGAGGCCCTCATGTTCCAATGAGAGCAGCAAAATGAAACGAGCCATCAGTCCCCAAGCCAAGGCATGAATGGTCTGATCCTGACATTGAACAAGTCGGGAAGGATAAAAAGGCCATGAACATCCTATTTAATGGAGTTGATGGAGATATGTTTGCCAACATTATCAACTGCAAAACTGCCAAGGATGTTTGGGATACAATACAGATAATCTGTGATGGCACTGAGCAAGTTAGAGAAAACAAGATGCAGCTCTTGATTCAGCAATATGAGCATTTTCACAATGAAGAAAGTGAGTCTCTCACTGATATTTTTAGTAGGTTTCAAAAACTACTAAATGCTCTAAAGTTGCATGGAAGGGTCTATCAGACAAAAGACTCCAATCTGAAATTCCTTAGATCTCTTCCAAAGGAATGGAAACCAATGACAGTCTCATTAAGAAACTCACAAGATTATAAGGAGTTTACTTTGGAGAGACTGTATGGCATCCTGAAAACCTATGAGCTTGAAATAGAGCAGGATGAAAGGATGGAGAGAGAAAAGAAGAAAGGAGGATCCATTGCACTAGTTGCTGAGTTGGAAAAGGAGAAGGAAGTGAAGATGGAAGCTGTTGAATCAACTTCAAGGGTCTGTGAGAACAAGGGCAAGGGGCTTGCAGTAGAAAGTGAAGATTCTTTGAGCCAAGATGACATGGAAGACATTGATGAACACCTAGCATTTCTTGCCAAGAGATTTTCCAAGCTTAAGTTCAAAAAGAACTTTGGAGTAGCCAAGCCAAATAGAAACATGGTGGATAAATCACAATTCAAATGTTTCAAATATGGCTTGGCAGGGTGTTTTTCTAGTGAGTGTAGGAAGTCAGATTCCAGTAAGAAAAAGTTTGATCCAGTGGATTATAAGCAAAAATACTTTGAGCTGCTCAAACAAAAGGAAAGGGCTTTCATAACACAAGAAAATGACTGGGCAGCAGATGGTCTGGATGAAGATGAAGATGTCAGCTATGTCAATTTAGCCCTAATGGCCAAGTCTGATGAGACAGAAACAAGTTCTTCAAGTAATCATGGAAAGAGAAAGAATCTTTGGTACTTGGATAGTGGTTGTTCAAGACACATGACTGGTGATTCTACCCTGCTCACAGAGTTTAAGGAGAGAGCTGGCCCAAGTTTTACTTTTGGAGATGACAACAAGGGTTATAGTGTGGGATATGGCTTGATTTCAAAGGACAATGTCATCATTAAGGAGGTTGCCTTAGTGGATGGTCTCAAACACAACTTGTTGAGTATCAGCCAGCTTTGTGATAAAGGCAACTCAGTAACCTTCAATTCAGAAGCCTGTGTTGTGACTAATAAAAGAAACAACAAAGTGATTCTCACTAGTGTGAGAAAAGGAAATGTGTACCTAGCTGATTTCAACTCATCAAATGCAGAATCTGTAACTTGTCTTCTCAGTAAAGCAAGTCAGGATAAAAGTTGGTTATGGCACAAAAAGCTATCCCATTTAAACTTCAAGACCATGAATGAGCTAGTGAAGAAAGAACTGGTTAGAGGCATTCCTCTACTGGAGTTTTCTAAGGATGGACTGTGTGATGCCTGCCAAAAGGGGAAGCAGATTAAAGCATCATTCAGGAGGAAACTTGAATCAACAATTGAAGAGCCTTTGCAACTGCTTCACATGTATTGTCCATCTCAAGGAAAAGATTTTGCCAAGTAATTATGGATGATTTCTCAAAGTTCTCTTGGACATATTTCCTAAAGTCTAAAGATGAGGCTAGTGAAATAATCATCAATCACATAAGGCAAGTCAATAATCATCCTGATTTCAAGGTTAGAAGAATTAGGAGTGACAATGGAACTGAGTTCAAGAATTCTGTCATGAGAGCATTTTATGAGGAAAATGGGATTCTGCATGAGTTTTCAGCAGCAAGGACTCCACAACAGAATGGAGTAGTGGAAAGGAAGAACAGATCACTTATTGAAGCTGTAAGGACAATGCTTGAAGAATTTAAACTGCCAACCTATTTCTAGGCTGAAGCTGTAAATACTGCATGCTATACTCAGAATATTTCTCTGGTTAATCAAGCTAGATGCATGACTCCCTATCAATTGTTCAAAAACAAGAAGCCAACTCTAAATTTTCTTCATGTCTTTGGCTGCAAGTGCTATATTCCGAGAAATCAAACTAATCAAAATGGGAAGTTTGATGCTAAAGCAGATGAAGGAATTTTTGTTGGGTATGTTGTTGGTAAAGCATATAGAGTCTACAATCTAAGAACCAACATTGTTGTGGAATCAATACATGTTGCGTTTGATGATAAAAAGATTGAAGGACTGAAAGATGGAGATTACCATGAGAGCCTCAAATTCGATAATGTGGAGATGGTTAGTGATGACAGTGATGATGAAAGTGATCAAGAAACAGTGTCTAAGGATAATGCAGATAAATCTACTACCAATGAAGCATAAAACTCAACATCTGTCGAGTTGCATAATGCTTCATCCGTCGGAAGGCAATCTGTGTCATCCGTCGGAAGATAGCCAGCTTCATCCGTCGGTACTCAAAATTTACCATCCGTCGGGTTATCCAAAGGAGCAGGAAGTCAAGATAGATCACCTATAGAAAGTTCCCCTTTCTCAAATCGAAGATCCACAAACTCAGGGGGAGTTTCTAACAATCAAAACACAATCACACATCAAGACAACAATGAGGTTTTTTCATCTAGAGCTAATCTACCTCAACAAAGGAAATGGACAAAAGATCACCCCTTTGAGCTTATCATTGGTGATGTTTCTTCTAGAGTTAAAACAAGAAGAGAAACTCAGGATGAATATCTATACATCAGCTTTCTTTCTAAGGAAGAACCAAAGAAGGTAGAAGAAGCTTTGTTGGATCCTGATTGGATTTTAGCTATGCAGGAGGAGCTAAACCAATTTGAAAGGAATAATGTATGGAAGCTGGTGCCCAAGCCTAAAGGAAAGAATCCAATAGATACCAAATGGGTATTCAGAAACAATATGGATGAAAATGGCATAGTAGTTAGGAACAAAGCTAGATTGGTTGCTAAGGGCTATTGTCAACAAGAAGGAATAGATTTTGATGAAACATTTGCTCCTGTTGCAAGACTTGAAGCCATCAGAATCTTCTTAGCCTATGTAGCCCATGCCAATTTCAAGGTCTATCAAATGGATGTCAAAAGTGCCTTTCTGAATGGAGATTTGGAGGAAGAAGTCTATGTCAGTCAACCTCCTGGTTTTGAAGATCCAAATTTTCCAGAACATGTCTATTATCTTTTGAAAGCACTTTATGGACTGAAGCAAGCACCTAGAGCCTGGTGTGACACTTTATCAAAGTTCTTTTTAGAAAATCACTTCACAAGAGGTACTGTAGATAAAACTTTATTTTTCAAAAATGTTAATGGCTCTAGTATACTTGTTCAAATTTATGTAGATGATATTATTTTTGGCTCTACAGATGAGAAACTTTGCAAAAAGTTTGCCAAATTGATGCAAAGTAAGTATGAAATGAGTATGATGGGAGAACTAACTTACTTTCTTGGCTTACAAGTTAAGCAAGTTAGTGATGGAATATATAATTAGTCAAACTAAATATATTTTTGATCTTTTAAAGAAGTTTGATCTAATGGATTGCACATCTGCAAAAACTCCCATGGCCACTACAACTAAGCTTTATTTAAACACTATTGAAAAGTCTGTAGATATTTCAAGTTATAGAGACATGGTTGGATCACTTCTGTACTTAACAGCTAGTAGGCTAGATATAATATTTGCTACATGTTTATGTGCTAGATTTCAGGCTGATCCTAGAGAATCTCACTTAATATCTATTAAGAGAATTTTCAGATATCTCAAGGGAACACCAAATCTTGGCATTTGGTACCCTAGAGATTCTGGTTTTGATCTAACTGGTTATTCAGATGCAGATTATGCAGGTTGTAAAATTGATAGAAAAAGTATAACATGAACCTGTCAATTTCTAGGAAACACGCTTGTGTCCTGGTTCAGTATAGAGCAAAATTCAGTTTCTACTTCTACAGCTGAAGCTGAATATATTGTTGCTGGTAGTTGCTGTGCACAGATTTTATGGATGAAAAATTAATTGCTAGAATATGGTTTGCAAGTTGAAAGGATTCCTATTTTCTGTGATAACACAAGTGTAATTATCATCACTGAAAATCCAGTACAACATTCAAGGACAAAGCACATAGATATCAAGTACCATTTCATAAGGGAACATGTAATGAATGGTACTGTGGAACTACATTTTGTTCCAAGTGAGAAGCAACTTGCAGATATCTTTACCAAGCCACTGGATGAATCCACCTTTTCAAGATTGGTAAGTGAGTTAGGTATGCTTAATTACTCTTAAATCTATCTGAGTAATTTTGCAAGTTGAAATGTAGCCAGAAACTTAATTGATTTTTCAGTCTTGGATGAAATTTTGGCTAAGTCAAAATTTACATCTCGACGGATGATCTTTATCCATCGAGTTTGATCATCCGTCGATATATTATTTGCTAACAATAATTAATTATGTTTCTGGAATATTTTATGTCTCGACGAATAACAGTTTATCCTCATCCGTCGAATTGTCTTAATCTCAGCCGTTAATTCCCTGTACATTATCCATCGAGTATACTTACAATTTGTAAGCATAACACGACGGATAATGGGTGGAATTTTTACAGTTTATTTTTAAACGGCTATTTTAGGCAATTTCTATTGGTTACTTTATTTTACTTTATTATTTTTATCAGTTATTTTTGAGATAGTATAAAAGCTTATTTCATTGCAATTATTTTTCTTTTATCATTCTCAATTCAACTGCTCTAATTTCATTCTCTCTCAAAGCACTTACTTTGTTTCTCTTCAAGCTCTTATTCTCTAACAATGGCACCTGTTGTAAAGATTATGTCTCAAACTAGGTTCATTTATGAGAAGAACAATTTCACCGCACTAGTGAACAAGGGTATTCAGCAATCTGGAGACTATCACAAGATGATGGACTTTGTGAAGAGTTGTAAGCTCAACTATGTCATACTGGAATCACCCACAATCTTCTGTGAAGTTGTTGAAGAGATGTTGACCACTACTACCTACAACTCTATAGATAAGACCATCAATCTAACCATTAAAGGTAAAGAATTCTGTATCAATAGTGATGTGATAAAAGCATGTTTCAAAATTCCTGATAACAATGTGACTTCACCACACACTGACACTGATATAATCAATTTGCTTAATTCCATGCACTATGCACTTCCTACTTCTAAACTGAGTGATATTAGGAGAATGGGTCTTAGGAAAGAG
This sequence comes from Apium graveolens, assembly GCF_009905375.1. Taxonomy (NCBI): domain Eukaryota; kingdom Viridiplantae; phylum Streptophyta; class Magnoliopsida; order Apiales; family Apiaceae; genus Apium; species Apium graveolens. Next base: position 66,855,641 of record NC_133650.1, read on the forward strand.
TGGAGTTTCTTGTGTGATGTAGTTACAAAGGTTTTCTCAGGAATGATCAGTAATTTTGATTCAGTGAATATTTCCATGCTTAACATGCTCTATATGCTAGTTACAGATAAATTCTACAATTTCAGTGACCTTGTCTTGTTTGAGTTAGGTTTTAAATTAGGAGAGTTAAATAAAAGAGGTAAGAATGTGTATTATGCTAGATTTCTTATGTTATTAGCTAACCACCTCTGTGAAGAGATTGTGCTTGAGAACCCTAACAACAAACTAGATTGTTGGGTTCAAGAGAGAAGGCTCATTGCAGATTTGAACAGGGCCAATCATCACAAGGATGTGCCAATGTTCTATTTTCCTGTAATGCAAGCACCTCAGGTAAGTGAGGTAAGTTCACCTATCCCTACAACTATTCCAACCTCCACAATTTCTTTGAATTCAAGTGTGGCTATGACAACTGTGTCAATGACCAAACAGTTGCCTACCAAAGCTACCAAACCTACAATTATTTCAAAATCCAAATCAAAGAAAGCCCCCTCTAGTATCTCCCAAAAGATGCCAGTTGAAAAATCCACTAAAGCCAAAGAGGGGAGGGTGAAGGAGGGTAAGTTAGGTGAGGGAAGGGGTGAACATAAAAGAAACCCCAAGAATAAGGTTGGAAAGTTGAGTGAATCCCAGCCTAGCCACACTGCAGTTTCCCAATAAACTGCAGTGCTTAAAAAGGACAAAAGCTCATTTCTAGCTGCATCCTCCCAAAAGGATGTAGCTATTGAACAAAGCTCTCAACTAAAAGCACAGGCCAAGAGGGTTAGGGACACAAGCTCACCCCAAACTTATGCCAGAAAGAAGAAATCAAAAACCTTTGGGGATGCACAGGGTACACACACTGTGCAAACTGGTGCTAAAGACACAGTCACTGCACCTTCACAAATTCAGTTTGATGTGGTTCCAATAAATGTGGAGTCACAACCAAAATCTCTAGTTATAGAAGCACCTCAAACACCAAACTCACCAACAAATTCTCTGGATGTGGATATGATAAACACATCAATTCCTGATTCCCCTTCTTTAACTCTTTTGGGGAAACCAAAATCTAGTGCAAGTGAGCATCATCTTTTAGATGATTTGTTGGCTCACTTGCCAATTCTTTCAGGAACTGTTGTGTCATCTGTGCCTAAAATATCTTCAATCAGCACAGAGTCAACAATAGTTTCAATTCCCAGCTCATTCATTTCTACTCTCTCAACAAATATTGCTCATCCGTCGAGTAGTGATTGTATCCCGACGGATAAGCCTAACAGCAGTTATCCGTCGGATAGCAAAACCACTCACTCGATGGATATCACTCATCCGTTGAGTTTCTCTGCAAAACTTCAAACTTCAATTATTTCCAGTGCAGAAGATTTAGTGGTTGTACAGTCACTTTTAGGATTGAGAGAGAATCATGTTTTGAGTGAGAGTCTGGGTTGCTCCCAGGAAAAAGGAGAGGAAATGAGTGAAAATCTGTAATCCATTTCTTCAGATGTGGCAAAAGAGAGTGAGAGGAGTCCCACCTTAGTAGGTGAAGGTGTGAGGGTGGGGAGTCAGGGTGAGACCCTGATGCAATAAAAGAGAGAAAATGAGAAAAATACATGTACTGGAGCAATAAGGATGGATGTCATTGCTAGTGAGTCAATGAATGTCCAGGATGCAGACAGGGAAGGACTATCTCAGCATCCTAAAGCTATTATAGATTCCACTTCCCTTGATGCTGAGGCATTTACTCACCTTGTTCCAGCTTATCAACTTCTAGCTGAACAGGGAAATGATAATGCAGAAAGGATGTTGAATTTGGTGCATACCACACAGTCTATAATGAGAGCTAAGGATGCCATCACAACTTTGCCTTCTACAACTGGTGATGTGGACTATGAGACTGGTGGTTCAGCTGATTTCTTTGGAGATGGGAGTGGGGATAGTGAAGATGAAGCAATGGATATAGGGGAGAAGTAGGCTCAAATTCAAGGTCTGGTATGCCATCATGGGCATTCTCAAAGCACTGTGATGAGCATTACTTCAAGACAACCCTGATCCAGTTAATCAATCAGACAAATACTGCTCTTCAAACCACTACCAATGCCAGCACCAAGAAGCTCCTTCAGGTAAATCTAGCCTCCCTGCAACTTCAGCAAATCCAGGGCTTCCAGCGTGCTAGGGATGTGAATACTATGAAGAATGATATTGAGGATATGAAAAAGGCTATTTCAGACAGGATAGATTCTAAACTTCCAGAAGCTACAATGCTTGACATCATGAGGCAATTAAGGAAAAATTCTGATCTGTCAACCAAGATAGATGCCTTGGACACAAGAATGTCAGCCATGGAAGCATCTTTAACTGCTCCATCAAGCCCAACAAACTGATCTACTTCAAAAATTGGTGGCTGCTCAAACCCCCTCCTCTACTCAACTTGATGATAACAAAAAGGGGGAGAAAGGACCAAGTGAGGGGGAGAGGCTTCAAATTCAAATCAGTAAAGTAATTGTACCTTCAATTACTATCTCAAAGCCATCAGTTACAGATAGTATAGATCTGATCAATGCAGCAGCAACCAACTTAAGAGCAGCTGTTAAAGAAAAGTTGAGTTTAGTCAACTGGGAGAAGATCGATGAGGAAATACATAAGAAGTTTGAACTTGTCAAGGAGCTAGTTAAGTCAGCCATCCATCACTCTCAAGTCAAGCAAATTAGTGTGAATGAGATGAGCATGAACTATCTGGAAAGAAGATAGTCTTCCTGCATCAAATCTCCAAAGGCTGAATTAATTCTTAAACCAAGGGTAAACTATTCAAAATCATCATTGAAGAACCCTTTGGACACTGTGTATGAGACACCTAAGCCTGATGAGAAGAAGCTTCTATCAAGCTCAATTGCTTTATACAAAGATCCAGCTGATTCAGTTTCCAAAAGGAGAATTGCCAAGATTTTCAAAAATGGGAAAGAAATTTGTGTGGTGGCTGGACATCCTCAATTTGCTCAAGCAAAGAGAGAAGAAAAGGCTAGATTGAAGCAGGAAAAGAAGCAAGCTTCTCTGGATGCTAAAAAGACTAAACAAAAGAAAGAGCAGATTGCTATCTTGGCCAAGCTACATGTTGTAAATTTATCACAACAAATTCCTTCTCAACCATCTGAAGCTATTGAATCAAAGAAGCAAGTTGAACAACAGAAAAAATCTCCAAGAAAGAAGGAATTGGCTAAAAGAACTAAAAGGAAACTGGATATTGTTGACAAGGAATTGGAAGATCAATTTCCTAAGGAATCCACACCATCTACAACTCAAGCATCAAAGCCCTCTATGGTATTTGAAGATATCAGGGTGGTGGATCCCTACAGGAATATTCATAGTGAACCTATTGTATCTAAGGATGAGCCAATAGAATGGGAGAACATACCAATTCCTGACTTCAATCTACCAATCCTTTGCAAGCCAAAAAGAACAAAGTCAAGAGCAGTCAAGAAAGTGAAGCTGTCACCTCTCAAATCCAAATCTCAAGTCAAAGCTCAATCTAAAGTCAGTAAGGGACACTATCTATACTTGTGTGACATCAAAATTTTTTTTGATCTAAACCTCTATCTGGATGAACTAGATGAAGTGAGAGGAATTGATGCATACAGAAACCTGCCTGAAAGGTTAGTGTTCAAGTACAAAGGAGGAAAGGAGATTCAGTGGCCTCTTCACAGGATCCTTCAAGAAAGCCAAGATGTACCGATTAAGGTTTATTCATCCTTCAAGAAGAACTTTGGGTTCAACATTACTGCAAGAAGATTGGTATTGAAGAAGATTGAAGAACTAAGGAGTGTTAGAGCTAAAGATGCACTCCCAAAGACTCTAATCATCCCTTACACAAGGAGAAGAGTGCATCTAAGGCCCTACTGGCTGATGGAGTTCATAGATGACAAAGGTGTGAGAAGATTCTTCAGATTAGAAGATCAACTGAGTATCTCTAGCAATGAGACTCTTTTGGAAATGTAAGGAAAGCTAAATCTCTCAGAATCTGATGAACTGGAATTCCACAGGCAGCTCCAAAATCATATTGAGCAAAATAACAGAAAGCTTGGAAAGAGATCCAGACCTTCAAGAAACTAGACAAATCTGCTCAGGCTAGAGGAGCATCTTGAAAAATGACTGTGAGCAAAACTTTGTACATTTTTGTTAATTGAAGCACTTTTCAGTAATATTTACTTCCTCTTAAAGTTATATTTCTAGGGTGTTTTGTTATCATCAAGTATCTCTTAATTTATGGCTACAATTCCAGTAGACATAAATTGGGGGAGATTGTTGTGTATATGTTGTGTACTTGACGATTTCATTAACAAAATACCTTAGTAGATTTTACTTAGTGAAATAATGTAGTACTCGATGGATAAGATTTATAGTCCCGACGGATGATTCATTATAGTCCCGACGGATGATGACTTATTATCCATCGAGTGAGTAGCTTATGTAATAATAAGTCTGTAGCACATTTCTACATTCACCATTGTATAGATTCTGTAAGTGGTATTCAAGTCATGTTGACTTTAACTAGATATGCAGAATAGGTTGATTAATTGTACATAAATGATGTCTTGTAATTCTGCATAAATGAAATGAAGTCAAGTGCCAGTTTGCTACCCGACGGATAACCTACAATGAAGTCGACGGATGATCAAATAGACAACCCGACGGATGATCAATAACTCGACGGATGATCATGAACCCGACGGATAAAGAATTCAAATATCTGTTGACAGTGACAACACAGTCACATGCGTCGAGTGGATGCAAATGGAATGTGGTAGCCTATTCAACTGGGTTTTCGAGAACAAAGAAGCATTGCCATTTCCATGCTATTATGAAGATATTCAAAGATGTTGGAATAGAGTAATGAAGTAGCATTGTAATGGACTAGATAGTTTTTGTTTTATTATCTTGTCTTATTACTTTGTAATCTTGGTGATATATAAACCAAGTAGTAGCAACTAAGACACTATCGATCTAAGCAAGAAAGCAGAGAAACATTTGTAAGTAGGATTCTTAGCATTTCTCTGGAGTCTTAAAGGTTCAATTGTTGTAAGTAGCTGTGAGCATTTCTGCACACAGGGTTCTCTCGATATATAATATATATCTCTGGTGGAATCATTCAAATCCACCAGAAAGTTTTTAAAGACTCTTGTTTTTAATTACTTGTGTTTTGATTCACTTAAGTTTTTATTCCGCATTGTGCTAATCAATACACTTATATTTATATTTGAGTTAGAACATTTTATTTCAAGAAAAAGTTTTAAGAATTCCATTCAACCCCCTTCTGTAATTCTTGTCATATTGTTAAGGGACTAACAGGCTTGTATCCAGATTTATCAACTCCTTGCCAGTCTCTGTATATTTAGACGGATCCCTGGGAGTAGACGAGGAAGGAATTCTTATACCAGTTGCAGTAGTGGATTCAACAATTACTTCCATCGGGGCATAAGGGCCATTCAGTAAAATCCCAGTATAAAGTGGATTCGAAGCTTTCATAAACAACATCATCTTTTTCTTCCAAAGGTTGTAATTATATCTGTCAAATAGGGGAACCTTGATACTTCCAATTCTTTGGTTATTCATCATCTTGGCGGAATTAAAATTATTTAAAGTTCAAAAATTTTAAGAGATGAAAATTTTTGAAAATTAAAAAATTCAAGAAAGTTTTCAAGAACTTGTTTCTTTCTCCGAATCTTGATTTGTATGTCAATCAACAAGCTCTGATACTAATTGTTAGTCCCAAAGTATCATAGAAGGGGGGGAGGTTGAATACGATGCCTACAATCGTTTCGATTCATTTACAAGTTCTTCGTTATAAGTACGGAATCAAGATAGCCACAAAATAATTCAAGGAATATATTATTTAATCCTTAAGGTTGCTACAATCTAATCAATGAATTGATTAGCTACAATAAATTCAGCAACACAATACTATATTTACAAGCTTAATAAATGAGGTTCTTTAATGGAGCTCCCGTAAACACTTTCTGTTGAACTGAAGAAGATAACCAAATGAATAATTATTCAATTTACTGCTTCATAGTCTTCAAATTCATTTTGACAGGTGGCTTAATTTGGACCACTTATTCCATTTAAATTTGCTTCAAATCAATTCTAAAAATCCTCCAAGTGCTAACTGGCGACCATATGCTAACTTGCGACCATGTGCTAACTTGCGACCACAATCTAACTTGCGACCATAGCTAACTTGCGACCACATATGCTAACTTGCGACCACATGCCAACATTGTCACAACTTGCGACTACAAACTCAACTTGCGACGTCTAAGCTCAACTTGTGACCATATAGTCAACTTGCGATCCTTTAGCCAACTTGTGACCCTTTAGCCAACTTGCGACCCTTTAGCCAACTTGCGACTATATAGACAACTTGCGACCTTCAAAGTGTTGAGATTTGCCTTGGATTATTTTCTAGTCTCCAATAGCTGTAATCAAAAAACCCTTTCTTCTGTATTATTGAATTAAAATCTTTTCTGTGACGTTGATGTTTAGTGCACTGGTCTGGTTTATAAACAACTAACAAGAGCTGATTTAATTCAATTCCTTTTGCACTGAAGAGCTAATACATCTTGGATAGTTACTTCTAGCTTCAATCACTGAACCCCTGATCTTCAGTACTTCATATTAAACAATACAACTGATATTGGAAGTCCTTTGATGTCTTATTTTTTCATGGAGGCTTGAACATATTAATGAACTTCTTCCCATGACCTGAGTGTGGACTTAGTGAGTCATTTGCATCTTTTGATTCTTTGTATGTATCATGTCTTCATCTTTAGGGTTCATGTGCTTCACAGTTTAATATTGTTTATCTGTTTATATTTCATGTTGAGTATAATTCCTCGATTACATGTTACATTACATTATGCTTTACATCATGAGTCTTTAAAGGAATACAAAATCTTAATGGCCTGGGCTCGTTGTGCAAGCTGGGCTCATGGGCTCAATGTATGAGCTAAGCTCGCATCATGCGAGCTCAGCACCTGAGCACGCTGTTGGCATTGGGCTCGTGAGCTAGCATTACCTTATAAATAGAATTAGTGGGTTACAAGCCCACCACATGACTTTCAGCCCGTATTGAGTGTGAATTAAGAAGGTTATCCACACACGTCCTGGGCTCATGTGCTCGCGTCTAATGGAATTATGAAAGAAAGGGATCATTTCTTGATTTAAGAAGAAATAGTGCGAGCCGAGGCGACCGGGTCGGCTCCCATCAGGTGAATTTGTATGAAATACGGAAAATGACTCATAGATGATTGAGTTGTTCGTAAATTTTGGGGCCGACACGGGACATCTCTATAATCATGGGAAGAAATGCGGAGATGCCATGAGATTGTAGGAAGCATGTGGATCCGGTTGAGATTTACGTGATTAATTGGCTGAAGTCCTAACTTGGACATGGGCTTGGGCTGCACGGGTTGAAAATCCTTAACCCTTTCCTAGGTTACTTGTTCCCCAAGAACTATGTGAGGCTTGATACCTATAAATAGGGTACGTCGGCACTTGTATGAGACATAAGTTGACACTTGATAGAGAATAGAAAAAACCTTGTTCTTTCTTGACGAGTCATTATACGAGCTCAGCCACCATCATACACAACCTTCCTCTGCCCTAAACCACCACCTTTGATCCTTATTCCGACTACCAACCTCCAAAACACTGTTAAACGAAAGTCTTCCTTTAATATTTGGTGCTAGAAGGAGGGGTTTATTATTCGAGGGGGACGAATAATTTTACAAAATTCGTAGCATACAAGGGGGTTGATAGAAAAATACTCATGACACATTGATATATACGGTTGGACAATAACACACAATTCGAGGAGTCCAGGTGGTGTAACACAAAGTAGCAAAGACAATCTCATGGTGAATCACAAGACTCGAAGTTCGTCGATAAAGAAAAAAAACCCTTCGTAACAAAAGAAACCTTGAACACACACGGGTTAAATAAAATGAGACGAAACTATGTATAAAATTCGAAGCATGAAAATAAAAAGAAAACAAAGTCAAGATTCAAGAATGTAATTTGTTGTGGTACATATGTTGTGGAACCCACGCGGTACATCAAGAATAAAGGCATCCAACAAATCGGTATACTCCCGGATACAAACAACACATGCGCGGAGGGACGTGGCCCGAAAATTCGAAGATAAGTTTTCAAATTTTTACTTTTTAATTTTTAGCAATTAATTATAATATTCTACGCATGTATAAATTATGTTCTACCGTTCTTCAATATTTTTATGCAAAAAATATTCAGTGTTCAAATTTGTGCGAGTCACGTATTTTTATGATTGTAAAATTATTGCGACATGTTAATTTTGAATGATGCATTTTTTTAGGAAAATATCGTACGGAATATTTATTTTTGAGGTTTGTTTATATTTTTAAAAGATCATACGAGTTACATCTTTCTAAAAAAAATAAAATATATTTATACGAGATGCATAATTTTGGATAAAATATTTAAGAAAGAACATTATTTTTGGGAAATATCGCGATAATTTTAAATAGACATATTTATTATGTTTGAATTGTGTTTAAAATATTTTGCATATACTGTTGGGGTAATAATATATGTCGAAAAATATTTTCAAACTTGTGAATTGAAATTGTTAAGTTGGGTAGCTGAGGCAACCACCTGGTAGAATATACACTACAGATTGTGTTATAGTTTATTGTTGACACCCAGATGGGTAAAAGGCTTATTTGACACCTAGATGGGTAATAATTAGCATCTTTGGTGCCTAGATGGGCATAAAGATCGTAAATGGGAAGATTGAAGGTGCGAGCTCACCTTATCTCAAGTATGGAAAGAGATTGAAGGTCGATAGTTGCACCTTATCTCAAGTATGAAAAGAGATTAAAGGTCGGGAGTTCCACCTTATCTTTATGTTGAAGGCATCTTTGTTGATATTGTTACATTTAGATAATACTAGCAGTTCACCTCAATAATTTTATTTTACAATCGGCTGATATATCTATCTTCAAGAGTGTAAGCCAAGTTTCAACTTAACAATGATATTCACAATGATTTTATAAATTTGTGCTCGCACAGCCATAAACAAGGGAAATATGTATCTTTTTCGGATCTTGCATGGTCTCGCACATGCATTTGCATAACTGTTTTGAGCACGAAGGTGTTCTATTTTATGTAGTAAACTCTAATTTTCAGTTGTTTCATCGATCGAAGAGTTTTTAGTTCTCCACTACAACAAGGTATACTGAAGAACCGGGGGTAGTTGTTATGACACATTTTGGCATAGCCAGTATTTTATAATAATCCCAAAATTTATTAATTATTAATTGTTATGGATAAAAACTTAAGGTATTAATTAATGTATTTACTATTAGGGTTCGCGAGCTTCGAGACTCGATTTGACTGCTCTTGTGTTTCGTGACTTAATCTGCTTTAACAAGATGCCTACGTACCTTGTTGCGTGCCAATGATCAAGTCAAAAATGTAGTTCTGGATTGTGGGGTGAGGCCCCTTATATAGCTGTTGGGAGTCCTTGAATTGGACTAGGGGTAGGAGACTTGGTGGGCAAGTCTCATAATTAGAATGGACTTTTGAGTCCTATAATGCAGGAAGTTGATTCCTTATCCCATGCAATTTCTTGGAGGCCAATCTTCAAGGAATTGTGTCCTTGTTTGAACTTTATCATCAGCTGATTTATCCTTTATTAATTAATTACGAAATTAATTAATATCCAGGATTTTGGAACTTTTCTAATGGGCTTAACTATCAGCCCATTCTAGTATAATTAATGCGATATTAATTATATAATCAGGGTTTATTTTATTCCCTATCATTTTCCCCCCAACTTCTGGCAAACCGTAAAAGGTTTCTCAGAAGTTAAGTTCATTTGTTCCCTTACAGGGTATCGTTTTTGCGTAAAGTATGGAGCGACCTACACATTTACAATGATTTGCCTTGTACGTGCTTGTTATGGATAAAAAACTAATATATATATAATTGCTGTATTTAGTACTAAGGAACGTGAGCTTCAAGGCTCGATTTGACTGCTCTTGTGTTCCGTGACTCAATCTGCCTTAACAAGATGCCTACGTACCTTGCTGATTGCCAAGGATCAAGTCAAAAAACATAGTTCTTGGTTTGTGGGGTGAGGCCCCTTATATAGATGTGGGAGTCCTTGAATTGGACTTGGTATAGGAGACTTGGTGGACAAGCCTCTGAATTAGGATAGACTTAGGAGTCCTAGGAAGTAGGAAGTTGATTCCTTATCCTTTTAGGTCCCCTTGAGGCTAATCTATAAGGATTTATATCCTTATCGGGACTCTTCTCAATAGCTGATTTTTCCCTTATTAATTAATTATGAAATTAATTAATAATCAGGGGTTTTGGGCCTTTTTTATTCCACCAGGCCTGATCTGGTCCATCAGGCTTAACCTTTCTGGTCTGAATATTATACATCTTATTATTGGGCCTAGCATCCCATTAATTATAAAATCAGGACTTATTTATCCCTATCATTTGCCCCCCAATTTTTGGGAAACATTGATTAGGTTTCACGGAAGTTAAATCTATTCGTTCCCTTATAGGGTTTCGTTTTGCATAAAGTGTGGAGCGACCTACATATTTACAATGAATCTTCCTTTTATTCAGAAATTATCTTAATTTCTAGGAATTTTTCCCTAATTTTCTGGGATTTTCCCTAATTTTCTGGGATTTTTCCCTAATTTTCTGGGATTTATCCTTAATTTCTGGATTTTCCCTTAATTTTCTGGGATTTATCCTTAATTTCTGGATTTTCCCTTAATTTCTGGAATTTATCCTTTATTTCTGAAAATATTAACATTTTTCAGAAAATATTTAAGGAATTTTTCCTATTTTCCTGGATTTTTTCCCTAATTTCTGGGATTTATCCTTTAATTTTCTGGATTTATTCCTTATTTCTGAAAATATTAACATTTTTCAGAAATTATTTAAGGAATTTCCTTATTTTTCTGGATTTTTTCCCTAATTTCTGGGATTTATCCTTTAATTTTCTGGATTTATTCCTTATTTCTGAAAATATTAACATTTTTCAGAAATTATTTAAGGAATTTCCTTATTTTTTTGTAATTTTCCAGGATTTTTTCTTCCCTTTTTCTTCCTTTTTTTTCTTCCTTTTTTCTTCCTTCTTTTTTTTTTATACAATTTTCGACCAGGAATCCATTCGACCAGGATCCTGGTCGAATTAACCTCCATATTGCCCTGGTCGACAGCCTTTCGAGCAGGAGTATTTCGAGCAGAAGTCCTGGTCGAATTTCGGCCATGATTTTTTCCCTTTTTTTTGTCGACTAGGAAGTTTTCGACTAGGATTTTCGTCCCTTTCGGTCAGGATCTCCATTTTTGACCGAATTAACCATCATCTTGTGCCTTGATCGAAGCTTTTTTGAGCAGGATTGATTCGACCAGGAATATATATTGTCTCCTGGTCGACAGGGTCAAGGAACTAATTCTATTCTGGTATTTTGGTTGAAGGAATATCATTTTCGACCAAGAATTTTGGTCAGAATTCCTTTCTTGACCGAATTAGCTTCTTTTATCAGCCCTAGTCGAGGGAAATTCGAACTCAGAACATTCGACCAGGATTTCTCTGTGCTTTCTGGTCGACAGGGCCCAGAACGTATGCATGTATATAAATTTTTGTACACACTTGGATTTAGGCCCCTTATGCTGGGCTAAAACTTGGGCCCATTTTAACTGGGCTTATTCTCTTACTGGGCTTCACAGGCCTTTCAATTGGGCCTCTAATTCTGGGCTTTCAATTTGGGCCAACGTTTTGGGTTCAGGCCAAAAAATTTTTTTTATCTTAGTGGGACTTTTTTTCCACCCCTAAAATCATTTGGGCCTCTTTCAACACTTGGGCCCTTAACTGGGCTTTTGTTTTCTAAACCCAAACTCCAAATTACTCTAGGATTGTTTCTGGATTCTTCCAGAATCTTCAAAAAAACTCAAGTTTTTCTCTTAATTTTTCCAGGAATTTTCTGGATAATTCCAGAACCTTCTTATTTTTGGGCTCAAATGGGCTTTTTTGAGGCCCAAATCCCCTTCTTCTTGGCTATAAAAAGGTGGGATGAGAGTGTGTTTCCTCACACCTCTCATTACACTTCTCCACTCATCCTACAAATTTCTCCCTCTTCTCTTCCTTTAGTTTTTTGGCCACTCCTCCCTTCAAGACTTTCAGGTTTTCTAGGCTTTACTAATGGCTGACAAGAATTCCGAGAGAGCGGCGAAGATTGCCTCGGCTTCAAAACGAGGTAAGGATATCGAGATCCGTTCTTCGTACATGTCTTTAATCGATATGATTAACACTAAGGGGGATGAATATCCCTCTACTGCACATCTCAATTCTTTTAATCATTGTAACACTTGGCACAACATTGATTTCAATAAACTAAATGCTCGTTATAACGTCCTTCCTCCTTTTAGATTAGTTCCAGTCTCTGGTGGTGACCGTACTTGCCACTGGAGACCCGACACTCTCTTCATTTACACAGATGCCCTTAATGCTGGGCTTAGGTTTCCTTTCCATCCTTTTATTCCTCATCTTTTGGCTGATTTACAAATCAACCCGTGTCAGCTTCCTCCAAACGCCTGGAGGAATATTCTATGTTTTATGGTTTGTTGTCTTAGGGAGGGCTTTCCTCTTTCTGTAGCCGTTTTTAGGAAGGTCTTTCAGTGTTATAATAGTTCTTCCAATATCTATGGCTGGGTCTATGTCAAGCAAAGGCCCAAAAGCAAACATATCTTTAACAGCGCCTCTATTCCTGATAATAATCAAAATTGGAGGAATAGTTTCGTTGGGTTACGTTGGGAGAATGGTGACTGGGGCACACTTTTTCGATCTTCCTTCGGGAAGGTCAGTGATGGTAGCCTCAAATCCATTCACTTAACTCCTGAAGAAACTATTATTTATAATGGGCTTACTCAGGATGATGGCACCACCACCAGCTGGACTCTCTTAGAGGAGTTTTCCCTGATTCATGTGGGACTATCCTCTGTTTCTCAACAGGGTATTTTTCTTCCCTTCTCAATTTTACTTCATTTCATGCATTATTAACATCACTTATTTTGTCCTTTGCTTTGTTTCAGCTGCTAAGGAGATTAACGAGGACAATGTTCCTTTGGTTGAGGAAACAGCTAGGATGAAGAAAGCTCGGCTCGCAGGCCTAGACACCCGGGGAAAGGCCACGGAGCCTATCTTTTTGAAGAAGCACAAAGAGCCTATAGGGGAGGCTTCAACTGAAGGAGCTGGAGGCCATGGTGCTCCTATCACTGCTGCTGCCCCTACTGCTGCTGCCACAGGCGCCTTTCAGCCTCTCTGGGGATTCCGCCGAGGGGACACCGTAGTTGGTTCCACGAAACATGCTTGGGATTGGTCCTACCATAGCGTGACTCCCAAGGACTTTACTGATATGGTGGCCACCCCTGATCTTGAGAGGATTAAGCTCATGGGAGCTCAGTCTCTGGCTTCGGTATGCCTTCTCTTTTTTGAACTTATTTTTCATTCTTGTAGCATTTTCTTGCCTTATACTTTGTTAATTGCTTTGTTCCAGTCTAACGCCTACTTTCAAGGCGCTGTGAGGCAAGCCAAATCGTGGAAGCGGGCTTCTGATAAGGCTGATAATGCCCTCAGGAGGTAACAGAAGAAGTATGCTACCCTGGAGAAGAAGCTCAAGCGCAAGGAGGAAGAACTCGGAGAGTCTAACGCCGAGCTGGTGGTACTTCGGGCGGAGAAGGATAAAGCTATAGACAACTATCTGGACTCGAAGGAGTTTGCCCAATCCATGAGGATTAGGGATGATTCAGTCTTTCCCATGTTTTTTAGGACTGGTTGGGACACGGCCCTTGGGACCGTGAACGAGGCTTGTCCTGATATTAACCCGGCGGACTACATCTGCCCTGATGACGAGGCTTTGCTACAGAGGTTTCGTACCCGAGTAGTTGTCTCGGACCATGTTCCTCAGGATCCACTCCTTCCTCCTTCCGAGTCTTCTTCCAGACCTTCTGAGGACGACAGCTCTTCCTCCTCCTCCGAGACGACAGAGACATCCAGCGAGAGTGGAGAAGATGATGATATGGATGCTGAGGGCACCTCAGCTTCTTAGAGCTTTTTCAGCCCTGCGTGGCTTGTTTTATTTTCGAGACCTTTTTTTTATCAAATTTCTTGTAATATTTATCTGATCTTATTTTATCACCTTTTATGCTTGCATCCATGCATTTGGTTTTTATTCGTTAGGCCACAAACATACTTTGAAGAATTCATGAATTTCATAAAATTGTCTGGGATTCGTCCCTTACACAAGTCTTAATAAACTTCGTAATAAAACTAAAACATATAAATCCTAAGCAAGCAAAGCTTCAAGGTGCTTTTCAACCTACTCGCCATCCTGACGAGTGAGAATCGTATCCGGCTGCCCTACACATAGTAAACCTTCAGGTTTTGTTCATGCCAAGTTCTCGGGACTTCAAAACCATCCATAGTCTCTAGCTTGTAGGTTCCTCTACCTTGAACACTCTTGACTCTGTACGGCCCTTCCCAATTCAGGGCAAGCTTCCCTTTTTGTCCTACACCAGATGCTTCTATCTTCCTCAAGACTAGATCGCCTTGTTTAAAAAACCTTTCTTTAACCCTTAGGTTATAGTAGAATGAAGCCTTTTTCTGATATTCTACTATCTTTGCATGTGCCCTATCTCGCACTTCATCGATCAGATCCAGGGATAACCTTTGCCCTTCCTCATTTTCTTCTACATTGAAAGCCTGAATCCTTGGAGAGGAATGTGATATCTCTAATGAAACTACTGCTTCTGCCCCATATGCCAACATGAAGGGAGTTGCTCCTGTCGTGACTCTACAGGTAGTCCTATAGGCCCATAATATTGGAAGTATCTCATCTACCCAATTATTTCTTGACTTCTCGATCCTCTTCTTTAGTCCATCCAGGATTATCCGATTTGCTACCTCTGCTTGGCCATTGGCTTGCGGGTGAGCCACAGAGGTGAATCGTAACTCAATTTCATTTTCTTCACAATACTTCTTGAATTCCTCATTGTTGAATTGTGTTCCATTGTCAGTGACGAGGATATGGGGAATTCCATATCGGCACATAATGTTTTCCCACAGGAATTGTGCAACCTGCTTAGTAGTGATTTTGGCCAAGGGTTTGGCTTCGATCCACTTGGTGAAATAATCAATGGCTACAATCAGAAATTTCCTTTGTGCCGTGGCCATAGGAAAAGGCCCTAGAATATCCATCCCCCACATGGCAAAGGGAATAGGCGAGTTGATAGAGGTCAGCATCTCGGGGGGTTGTCTAACAACTGGTGCATGTTTTTGACAGCGATCACACTTCTTCACATATTCTTTGGCATCAGCCATCATTTCTGGCCAATAGAAGCCTAAATGGGTTATCTTATGAGCCAAGGCCCTGCCCCCCAAGTGCTGCCCACAAATACCTTCATGCACTTCCTCAAGAGCCAAGCGTGCCTCGTCGGGCCTGAGACACCTCAAGTAAGGAACCACGAAAGATCTCTTATACAGAATTCCATCTATCAAGGAGTACCTTAGTGCTCGAATAGTTAACTTCCGTGCCTTAGTTGTATCACTTGGCAACCAACCGGTCTGAATGTGAGCCTTGATGGGATCAATCCATGACGTCCCCAAGCCTAAGGGAGCCACAAGCTTAACATCTATGCTCCGTGTCTTCAAAACACGGAAGTACACACTTCCTGAACTTTCTTCAATCTCAGACGAAGCGAACTTTGATAGCGCATCTGCTTTAGCATTTTCTTCCCTTGGAATGTGTTCAACATGGCATTCATTAAATTGGGTCATCACAGCCCTTACTAGGCGAACATACTTAGCCATCGTATCATCCCTTGCCTCAAATTCTCCCTTTACCTGGGATATGATCAGCTTCGAGTCTCCACGGACCTTTAAGTTTTTGACTCTAAGTGTCCCAGCTAGACCAAGGCCAGCAATCAGGGCTTCATACTCTGCTTCATTGTTTGTGGTTGGGAAGTCTAGCTTCATAGCATACTCAATTAGGAATCCATCAGGGCTTTGCAAACCCAACCCTGCTCCACTGGAATTTGTTTTTGATGCTCCATCAAAATAGAGAACCCAATATTCTTTCTCCTTGTCCCCATTGTCGACTCCCTTGTCTTGAGGTATGGTATCTTCCTGCCCCCCGACTTCTTGGTTGGGTATGGTACATTCCACCACGAAGTCAGCTAGTGCCTGGGCTTTTATGGCCGTACGTGGCTTATACTTGAGATTGAACTCTCCCAACTCTATTGCCCACTTAATCAGTCTCCCACTTGCCTTGGGACTGTGAATGATGTTTCTCAGCGGCTGATTTGTTAGCACTTCAATCTGGTGAGCTTGAAAATAAGGACGCAACTTTCTTGAAGCCATTACCAAGGCTAAAGCGAATTTCTCAATAGTTGAATAATTCAACTCTGCACCATGCAAGATTTTGCTGACATAGTATACGGGTTTCTGGACTTTCAGTTCCTCCTTAACCAACACCGCGCTCAAGGTGCTTTCTGAAACAGCCAAGTACAAGAATAAAACTTCACTCAGAACTGGCTTGGCCAACAACGGGGCCTGGCCCATATACTTCTTTAACTCTTCAAATGCCTTCTGATTTTCCTCACTCCATACAAAGTCTTGAATGTTCTTTAATGACTTGAAGAATGACAAGCACTTGTCTCCTGACTTGGAGATGAATCATCCTAGCGCCGCGACCCTTCCTGTGAGCTTCTGTACATCCTTGACAGTTTTTGGTGGTTCCATATCCAGGATTGCCTTTATTTTATCGGGGTTGGCCTCAATTCCCCTCTTTGAGACCATCAATCCCAAGAATTTTCCCGATCCTACTCCGAAAGCACACTTCGTTGGATTCAACATCATCTTGTGGTACCTTAGGACCTCAAAAGCTTCCCTCAAATGGGTTATATGATCAGTCTTTACTAGACTCTTAACTAGCATGTCATCAACATAGACTTCCATAGTCTTCCCAATAAGATCCTTAAAAATTTTATTCACCAACCTCTGATAGGTGGCTCCTGCATTCTTGAGACCAAACGCCATAACAAGATAACAATAAACACCAAAGTCAGTGATAAATGATACCTTTGGAATGTCATTCTTATGCATTTTGATCTGATTGTATCCGCTAAATCCATCCATGAAACTCAGCATCTCATGTCCAGCAGTGGCATCAATCAAAGTATCAATTCTAGGCAGCGGGAAACAGTCTTTGGGGCATGCATCATTCAGATCAGTGAAGTCTATACACATCCTCCACTTTCCATTAGCCTTCTTCACCATTACAGGGTTTTCTAACCACTCCGGAAATTGAATCTCCTCAATGAAACCAGCCTCTAAGAGCTTTTCTACTTCCTGTTTTATAGCCTCCTGTCTTTCCGGGGCAAAATTTCTTTTCTTTTGTTTCACTGTCTTCCGGCTTGGATCCATGTTTAGCTTGTGATTAATTAACTCCGGGTCTATGCCTGGCATATCAGCTGCTGACCATGCAAACACATCACTATTTTCTTGTAAAAATTTCACTAACTTCCCTCTAAGAGGCTCCTCTAATGTGGCTCCAATGAAAGTCATCCTCTCAGGATTCTCGGGGTCTAAAGGAACCGAAACCAATTCTTCTGCTGGCCTTCCTCTATTCTCATCATTTTCTCGAACATCCATATCTTCAATAGGAAGAACCTTCCCCCCGACTCCATCTGCCCTCAAAGAGGCCACATAACAGCTTCTAGCCATTTTTTGATCTCCTCTCTCTTCTCCAATCCCGTTTCGGGTGGGAAACTTCATGACTGAATGGTAGGAAGAGGGGACTGCCTTAAAGGCATGTATCCCTGTTCTCCCCATGATAGTATTATAAGTTGAACTAGCCTTTACCACCATGAAATCCAGCATCTGCGTTGCTTGCCTTGGTTCCGTACCTATGGTGGTTGGCAATTTGATTATCCCTTCCACAGGACATTCTACTCCAGCAAATCCATATATCGGCATGTCGGTTGGTGTCAACTGGGAGTCGTTATACCCCATTCTTAGAAAGGTGTCGTGGAGCAAGATATCCACAGAAGCACCATTATCCACAAGGACCCTCTTAACCGGACTATTTCCTATTATCGGTGTTATGACCAGCGGGTCGTCATGGGGAAACTTCACACCCTCTAGGTCGGAATCATCAAAAGCCAATGTTACTTCTGTCCTGGCCCTCTTCGGGGCTTCTCCAACAATATGCATAACCTCCCTAGTATATGCCTTTCTGGAATTTTTGGACAATCCAGCAGCAGTGGACCTCCAAAGATCGTGTTTATCACTGGCCCTCGAGGGCGTCGCGGTCCTCCAAAAATTGCATTTATAACCGGCCCTCTAGGTTGGGGATTTCGCCCCTGATCGTCTTGGTCTCTCCTACGATCTTCAAAGTTCTTCCTTCCATTATTATTTCCGTCCCCTCCATCTCCAGTATACTTGTTCAATCTTCCTTTTCGAATCAAAAACTCAATTTCATCTTTCAATTGCCTACACTCATCGGTGTCATGGCCAACATCTTTGTGAAACCTGTAATACTTGCCCTTATCTAGCTTGGCGGGATCAGCCTTCAAGGGCTTAGGCCAGCGAATATCTCTGTCTTTCTCAATCTCCATCAAAATCTGACTTCTGGGAGCATTCAGCTTAGCGTATTCAGTGAACTTTTGCCCAGGTCCTCCCTTCTTGGGGGTTGAATCAGGATTTTGTTCGGTTCTGATATTTGTCCTTAGCGATATACTCCAAATCAGTTTTTCATTTCTTGCCTCCAGTGGGCTCATTACTTACTACGGTCTTCCTCATGCTTTCTTCAACCTTGATATACTTCCCTGCCCTCTCTTGGAGTTGCAACATGTTTTCTGGGGGACGTTTGGCCAAGGACATCTTGAAAAACTCATCCCTAGTTCCTTGTTGCAGTGCTATCATGGCTACCTTATCATCAAGGTCTGGGACTTTTAAAGCCTCCTTTGTAAAACGATTCAGGTAATCCCTCAAGGATTCCTTAGCTCCCTGCACAAGACTCATAAGAGATGCTGAACTTTTCTCATGGACTCTTCCACTGATGAATTGCTTAATAAAAGCCTGACTTAATTCTCTGAACGATCCAATAGAATTTGGGGGTAGGCGACTGTACCATCTTTGAGCCATACCCGACAGGGTTTGAGGGAAGGCCCGACATTTTATAGCATCATTCACGGGTTGCAGCAGCAGTGCATTAGAGAATGTCCTAACATGATTAGCGGGGTCTCCCGTGCCATCATAGGCTTTGATAGTGGGCATCTTGAATTTCCTTGAGATATGGGCATTCATTATCTCTTCTGTGAAGGGTGGAGTTGGATCGTCAGGATCTCCAAGGGGAAGGAGATTGCTTGGATCAGTTCTTGGGACAGCAGCCCTTCTTCTTACCGGACCATCCAGGTCTACGATAGGAGGAGGATTTTTCCCCCTAGGAGGTATGTGGGGTCTGGTGGCCTGGTGAGCCTCCAAATCACGCCTCAGCCTTTGGATTTCAGCCTCATGAGCCCTGATCCTTTCCTGCACTACTTGGGGATTCGCCCCTGGGGTGCTTTGGGGGCGTTGCCTTCCATCGGCCATTGGCTCTTTTCCAGGACGCCTCCTTTTCGGGGCCACTTCATCATCCGAAGATTCGGAGTCTCTCTCAGTGTATGGACCAGAAAATTCCCGATCCTCAGGGATAGGACCCAAACCTCGTATATAGGGGGGCGACCGCCCTCGTGCTTCGCTTCGCCCAGCATATCCGCTTCCTCCAACCTCAGGGTGAAGGGGCATCCCATAAGGGGGGTTAGTAGTAACAATAGTTGAATATTCATACCCGACGGGTCGAGAATTCACAGGTATATGTATTTGTTGAACTTGAGGATTCGTACCTTGAATCGGGGGAGTTGTCCCTTGTAGCTGGGGTTGAGTTGCCCCTGTCTGGGCTTCCTCCTGAGTAGATGCATAAGTTGAATGGGGAGGAACCTCCACGGTTGATGAAATCACCTGGGTTGTCTCTGATGGTGTTCCTTCCTCTATAGCTCCAATTGTTCTCCGTGTTCTCGCCATGGTTGTCGTTGTTTTCCCACAGACGGCGCCAAATGTTATGGATAAAAAACTAATATATATAATTGCTGTATTTAGTACTAAGGAACGTGAGCTTCAAGGCTCGATTTGACTGCTCTTGTGTTTCGTGACTCAATCTGCCTTAACAAGATGCCTACGTACCTTGCTGATTGCCAAGGATCAAGTCAAAAAACGTAGTTCTTGGTTTGTGGGGTGAGGCCCCTTATATAGATGTGGGAGTCCTTGAATTGGACTTGGTATAGGAGACTTGGTGGACAAGCCTCTGAATTAGGATAGACTTAGGAGTCCTAGGAAGTAGGAAGCTGATTCCTTATCCTTTTAGGTCCCCTTGAGGCTAATCTATAAGGATTTATATCCTTATCGGGACTCTTCTCAATAGCTGATTCTTCCCTTATTAATTAATTACGAAATTAATTAATAATCAGGGCTTTTGGGCCTTTTTTATTCCACCAGGCCTGATCTGGTCCATCAGGCTTAACCTTTCTGGTCTGAATATTATACATCTTATTATTGGGCCTAGCAGCCCATTAATTATAAAATCAGGACTTATTTATCCCTATCAGTGCTTTAGGGTTATTTCGGAATCCCCCATTACTTTTCTTACCTTACTCCTATCATTTAGGAATTTTCTGGCATTTTTCTTTAATTCCCAGGAATTTTCCCTTAATTTCTGGGATTTTTCTATTTTTCAAGATTTTCCCTTAATTTCTGGGATTTTTCTCTATATTTCAGGAATTTTCCCTTAATTTCTGGGATTTTTCTATTTTTTCAGCTCTTTTCGACCAGGATCCTAGTCATTAAAATGACCTGGATCATGGTCGAATTTTTGGTCAGCTATTGGAGCCTGGTCGAATATAAACGAGCAGGATCCACAACCAGGAATTCGACCTGGATCCTAGTCGAAATAATGACCTGGATTCTGGTCGAACTTTTGGTCTATTCCTGGCTCCTGTTCGAATTCAAATGAGCAGGATCCATGACCAGGAATTCGACCTGGATCCTAGTCGAAATAATGACCTGGATTCTAGTCAAAATTTTGGTCTATTCCTGGCTCCTATTCGAATTCAAATAAGCAGGATCCACGACCAGGAATTCGACCTGGATCCTAGTCGATTTAACGACCCGGATTCTGGTCAATTTTTTGGCCATTATTGGCTCTTGTTAAAACATAAACGAGCAGGATTCACGACCAGGAATTCGACCTGGATCCTAGTCGATTTAACGACCTGGATTTTGGTCGATTTTTTGGCCATTTCTTGGCTCCTGTTCGAACATAAACGAGCAGGATTCACGACCAGGAATTCGACCTAGATCCTAGTCATTTAATTTTTCCAATTCCCATTTGGTCTTGGGCCTTGAATTGGGCCTTTTACTTTTTCAAGTTCTATTGGGCCTTAAATTGGGCCTTATCCAAATTCTATTGGGATTTGGGCTTGAATTGGGCCTTTTCCAAATTCTACTGGGATTTATATATATATATATATATATATATATATACTTTCCTTGAATTCCTCCAGATTCTCAAGTATGTTCTGGAATGTTCCAGACCTTGGGCTTCTTCT
This sequence comes from Apium graveolens, assembly GCF_009905375.1. Taxonomy (NCBI): domain Eukaryota; kingdom Viridiplantae; phylum Streptophyta; class Magnoliopsida; order Apiales; family Apiaceae; genus Apium; species Apium graveolens. The sequence goes on from NC_133650.1 coordinate 66,877,406, forward strand.
TTGGGCCTCCAACTTAATGGGCCTGTTTTGCCTTTTTATCTTCTCTTTGGCTACCTATATAAGGAAGTGAGTTAAGTCATTTTCCAGTCACTTCTCATTTCTTGTTTCTTGTTCTCTTTCTATTCATTCTAAAAAACTCTAGGTTTTTTCAGAGCTTTCTAAGCCTTTCCTCGTTTTTCTTCCACCTCTTCGAACTTCCAGGTATATTTCTTGTACTCTTTTTATTTTTTTTACATTTTCTTTACTTCCCATGCCTAGATTTATGCCGAGATTTATGCCTGAATCATTTTTTTTTGCACTTTTTTAGATGGAAGACAAGAGAATGACTCGTTTGGCCAAAATGAATGTTGTCAGATAAGAGAATGACTCGTTTGACCAAAATGAATGTGGCCATGAAGTCAAATGAGTTCCCTATTCGATCAAGGTACCTCCTTAATCGATATGATCAACACCCGCGGGGATGAGTACTCCTCTGATGCTCACTTGGACGCGTTTGATCATATTAGTACGTTCCAAGATACTAAGGAGCTGGAGAAGCTAACTAACGTTTTCAAGATTCAAAAGCCCTATAAGTTGATTTTTTCATGTGCTGTAGACAGGGCTTGTCATTGGAAAAAAGATGCTCTTTATGTCTATAGAGACAGGTTCCCTTTTCACCCTTTTATTCCTGTTCTTTTAGCAAATATTGGGATCAACCCTTTTCAACTCCCTCCAAATGCATGGAGGTTGATACTTTGCTTTTTGTCACAATGTGTTAAGCACAATATGGCCCCAACAGTCGCTGTGTTCCGAAAGATCTTCCAATTTGAAAATAGCCCTGATAAGAACCCAGGATGGGTCAGTTTGAACCAACGCCCCACAATTCCCCACATAGTTAATGGAAAGTCCATCCCTGAAAATAATGTGGGGTGGAAAAAAGAGTTTTTGTACTTGGTTTGGGAAGGCGGCGACTGGGGCACGCTCTTCCGGTCATCCTTCGGGCAAGTGGTCGACAGAAGCCCCAATGACATTGTGTTGTGCGAAGAAGAGACAACGGATTTTAATCTCCTTACCCAGGATAACGGGACATCTTATTGCTGGGACCTCATCAAGGAGACAGTCCTGGTCGAATGCGGCCTCTCTCCTATTTCCATGAAAAGTAATTTCTGACTTTATCTCTTTATTTATTTTTGCATATTTAGCTTGGCTTTTTTCTGATTTAACTAATTTTTATCCTTTCATGCACCGGCTGAAAAGATCGTGGAGGCAACCAAGCCCAAGGACTTGGAAACCACGAGGATGAAGAGAGCTGGGAAAGTCTTCAAGGACCCGCGCCTGGGTGATCGTTTCCCCAAATTTCTCCTTCAGACGAGAGAAGGGGATGAGGTAGTAAACTATATGTAGTAAAATTTCAAGTTTTGAGCATGCCAAGTCCGAGGAATTTCTTCTCCTTTCATGGTCTCCAACTTGTAAGTTCCTCTTCCTTGAACGCTCTTAACCTTATATGGCCCTTCCCAATTTGGGGTGAGCTTTCCTTTCTGCCCTTCTCTAGAAGCTTCCACTTTTCTCAGGACCAAATCTCCTTGCTTGAAGAATCTCTCTTTCACCCTCAGGTTATAATAGAAAGAGGTTTTTTTTATATTCCACTATCTTTGTGTGCGCCGCATCTCGTACTCCATCTATTAAATCCAGGGCTAATATTTGCCCCTCCTCATTTTCCTCAACATTGAAAGCTTGGATCCTGAGAGACGAATATGATATTTCTACTGGTACGACTGCTTCTTCCCCATATTCTAACATTAAAGGTGTTGCTCTAGTTATGACTCTACATGTAGTTCTGTGTGCCCAACGTATTGGCAGTATTTCATCCACCCAATTATTTCTGGACTTTTCAATCCTCTTCTTTAACCCATAAAAAATGATCTGATTTGCAACCTCTGTCTACCCATTAGCTTGGGGGTGAGCAACAGAGGTGAATCTCAAGTCAAATTCATTCTTTTCACAATACTTCTTAAACTCTTCATTATTGAACCGTGTTCCATTATCGGTGACTAGGATTCGGGGAATTCCATATCTGCACATGATATTTTCCCACATGAATTATGCTACCTGTTTGGTTGTGATCTTGGCTAAAAGTTTGGCTTCAATTCACTTAGTAAAATAATCTATAGCCACAATCAGGAACTTCCTTTCTGCAGTGGCCATGGGAAAAGGCCTAAGTATATCCATTCCCCACATAGCAAAAGGGATGGGAGAATTGATGGAAGTCAGCATCTCAGGAGGTTGTCGAACAACTGGTGTATGCTTCTAACAACGTTCACACTTCTTCACATAGTCCTTGGCATCGGTTATCATCTATGGACAATAAAAGCTTAAACGGGTTATCTTATGTGCCAGTGCTCTGCCCCTAAAGTGTTGCCCACAGATACCTTCGTGTGCTTCTTCAAGAGCCAATCGTGCCTCATCATGTCTGAGACATCTTAAATAAGGAACCACATAAGATCTTTTATACAGAATCCCATCGATCAAGGAATATCTCAGTGCTCGAACATCCAATTTTTGTGCTTTAGTCACATCATTTGGCAGCCAACCAGTTTGAGTATGGGCCTTAATGGGATCTATCCATGATGTCCCCGGCCCTATAGAGGCTACAAGCTTAACATCAATGCTCCGTGTTTTCAAAACGCGGAAGTACACACTTCCTAAACTTTTCTCTATCTCTGATGAAGCGAACTTAAACAACGCATCTGCCTTAGCATTTTCCTCCCTTAGAATGTACTCAACATGGCATTCATCGAATTGAGTCATCACAACCCTTACTAGGTGGACATACCTAGCCATTGTTTCATCCCTTACCATAAACTCTCCCTTGACCTGAGATATGACCAGCTTCGAATCCCCACATACTTTCAAGTTCTTCACCCTCAATGTTCCTGCTAGGCCTAGGTCAACTATTAGAGCCTCATACCTAGTTTCATTATTTATGGTTGGGAAATCTAACTTCATGGCATATTCAATCAAAAACCCATCTAGGCTTTATAAAACAAGCCCTGCTCCACTCGAATTTGTTTTTGATGCTCCATCAAAATAGAGAACCCAATATTCCTTCTCTTTAACGCCCTCTTCGCCCTCTTTTTATCTCCTTTGCTACCTTACGCGCCTTGAGCTATAGTATCTTCCTGCCCCCCGACTTCTTGGTTGGGTATGGTACATTCCACCACGAAGTCAGCCAATGCCTGGGCTTTTATTTCCGTTCGCGGCTTGTACTTAATATCAAACTCTCCCAATTCTATCACCGACTTAATCAGCCTCCCGCTAGCTTTGGGGCTGTGAATGATGTTTCTCAAGGGCTGATTTGTTACCACTTCAATTTTATGAGCTTGAAAGTAAAGACACAAATTCCTCGAAGCCATTACTAGGGCTAGAGCAAACTTTTCAATAGTCGAATAATTCAACTCAGCCCCATGCAGGATTTTACTGACATAATATATGGGTTTCTGGACTTTAAATTCCTCCTTAACCAATACAGCCCTCAAGGCATTCTCTGAAACAGCCAAATATAGGTACAAAACCTCATTCAGAGCTGGCTTGGGCAACAACGGGGTTTGAGCCATATACTTATTTAACCCCTCAAACGCATCCTGACTTTTCTCAGTCCATATGAAATCTTTCACCTTCTTTAAGGATTCGAAGAATGACAAGCACTTGTCCCCAGATTTGGAGATAAACCGCCCCAATGCAGCAACCCTTCCAATGAGCTTTTGAACATCTTTGACAGTCTTTGGAGGCTCCATGTCCAAAATTGCCTTTATTTTATCAGGATTTGCCTCGATTCTCCTTGGAGACCATCAATCCCAAAAATTTTCCGGATCCAACTCCGAAAGAACACTTTGCAGGATTTAGCATCATTTTGTGATATCTCGGGATCTCAAAAGCTTCCCTCAAATGGGCTATATGGTCAGTCTTCACCAGACTCTTGACTAACATATCGTCAACATAAACTTCCATAGTTTTGCCAATAAGATCCTTGAAAATCTTATTTACCAATCTTTGATAGGTTGCTCATACATTCTTGAGACCAAACGCCATAACAAGATAACAAAGAACACCAAAGTCAGTGATGAACGATACCTTAGGGATTTCATCCTTATGTATTTTGAGCTGATTGTATCCACTAAATCCATCCATGAAACTCAGCATCTCATGACCAGCGGTTGCATCTATTAATGTATCTACCCTCGGCAACGGGAAACAATCCTTTGGGCATGCATCATTTAGATCATTGAAGTCCACGCACATTCTCCAATTTCCATTAGCCTTCTTTACCATTATAGGATTTGCTAACCATCCGGAAACTGTATCTCTTCAATGAAACCATCCTCTAAGAGCTTCTCTACTTCTTGCTTAATAGCTTCCTCCCTCTCCGGAGCAAACCTTCTTTTCTTTTGTTTCACAGTCTTCCAATTTGGATCTACATTCAGCTTGTGAGTGATCAGTTTTGGGTCTATGTCAGGCATATCAGCTGCTGACCATGCAAACACATCACTATTCTCTTATAGAAACTTTACCAATTTCCCTCTAAGGGGCTCCTCTAGTAACGCTCCAATGAAAGTTACTTTCTCAGGATCCTCGGGAGTCAAATGAATCGGAACCAAGTCTTCTGCTGGCTTCCCTATTTTCTCATCATTCTCACAAACATCCAGATCTTTAATAGGCAGAACCTGCCCCCCAACTCCATCAGCCCTAAGAGAGGCCACATAACAACTCCTTACCATCTTCTGATTTCCTCTCTCTTCTCCAATTCCATGATTGCATTGTAAGTTGATCCAACCTTTACCATTACAAAGTCTAACATCTGTGTTGCTTGTCTTGGTTCCTGACCTATGGTCATCGGTACCTTAATTATCCCTTCCACGGGGCATTCCACTCCAGCAAATCCATATATTGGCATATCAGTTGGGGTTAATTGAGAATCATTGTAACCCATCCTTATAAAGGTATCATGAAGCAAAATATCCACCGAGGCACCATTTTCTACAAGGAGCCTCTTCATCGGGTTGTTCCCTATTATCGATATTATGACTATAGGATCGTCGTGTGGAAATTTAACACCCTTCAAGTCAGAATCATCGAACGTTATTGTGACTCCTGTCCTAGCCCTCTTCGGGGCTTCCCCGATGACATGCATAACTTCTCTAGTAGAGGCTTTCCTCGAGTTTCTGGATGAGCCCGCAATACTTGGTCCTCCAAAAATCGTATTCATCACTGGCCCTGGGGGTCGTGGCCCTCCAAAGATTGCATTTATCATCGATCCCCTAGGCTGGGGATTTCGCCCCTGATTTTCTTAATCCCTCCCACGATCATCAAAATTCTTTCTTCCATTGTTATTCCTATCTCCTCCATCTCCAGTATACTTGCTCAACCTTCCTTTTCGAATGAGGAACTCTATTTCATCCTTCAATTGTCTACACTCATCGGTGTCATGACCAACATCCTTGTGAAATCTGCAATATTTGCTCTTATCTAGCTTGGTAGGATCAGCCTTCAAAGGCTTAGGCCAACGAACATCTCTATCCTTCCCAATTTCCATCAAGATCTGACTTCTAGGAGCGTTCAACTTAGCATATTCGGTGAACTTTTGTCCAGGTCCTCCCTTCTTCGGGGTTAAATCGTTGCTTTGCTCAGTTCTTGGATACTTGTCCTTAGCAATATATTCTAGATCAGTTTTTCGCTTCTTGCCACCAGCGGGCTCGTTATTTACTACCGTCTTCCTCATGCTCTCCTCCACTTTGATATACTTCCCAGACCTATCTTGGAGCTGCAACATGCTTTCAGGGGGCGCTTAGCTAATGACATCTTGAAGAACTCGTCCCTAGTTCCCTGTTGCAGTGCTATCATAGATATCTTGTTATCAAGGTCTGGGACCTTCCAAGCTTCCTAGGATAAATGATTTAGATAGTCTCTCAAGGACTCGTTTGCTCCCTGCACAATGCTCATGAGGGATGCTGAACTTTTCTCATGCACTCTCTCACTGATGAATTACTTAATAAAATCTTGACTTAGCTCTCTGAAGGACCCAATAGAATTCGGAGGCAAACGACTATACCATCTTTGAGCCATTCCCGACACGATTTGAGGAAAGGCCTGACACTTAATAACGTCGTTCACGGGCTGCATCAATAGGGCACTAGAGAATGTTCTGACATGATTAGCGGGATCTCCAGTGCCATCATAAGCTTTTACGGTAGGCATATTAAACTTTCTTGAGATATGGGCATTCATTATCTCTTTAGTAAATGGTGGAGTGGGATCATCAGGATCTCCTAGGGGCAGAAGATCACTTGGATCAGCCCTTGGGAAAATAACTCTTCTTTTCTGTGGACCATCCAAGTCTATGATTGGAGGATGATTTCTCCTCCTCGGTGGTAGTGGGGGTCTGGGGGTAAGGTGCGCCTCCAGGTCGCGCTTCAGCCTTTGAATCTCAGCCTCGTGAGCCCTGATTCTCTCCTGCACTTCTTGAGGATTCGTCCCTCGGGTGCTTCTAGGACGCTGGTTACCATCAAACATCGACTTTTACCAGCACGCCTCCTTCTTGGGGCCACATCATCATCCGAAGATTCGGAGTCTCTCTCAGTGTAAGGGCCAGAGAATTCTTGATCCTCCGGGATAGGAGCCAAACCACGTATATATTGGGGCGTTTGCCCTTGTGCTTGACTCCTATTAGCATGTCCACTTCCTCCAACCTCAGGGTATAGGGGAATCCCATATGGGGGTTAGTGGTCACAATAGTAGAATACTCCTACCCAACAGGTCGAGGATTCATAGGTTCATGTAGCTGCTGAAATTGGGAATTCGTCCCTTGAGGAGCCGGGGGATTCGTCTCTTGTAGCTGAGGCTCGGTTGCCCCTATCGGGGTTTTTCCTTGAATAGATGCATATGACGAGTGTGGGGGTATCTCCACCGTTGACGAAATCGTTTGAGTTGTTCCAGCTGGTGTGCCTTTAGGGGCGCTGTTTCCACTCCGTGTTCTCGCCATGGTTGTTGTTATACCTTCCCGCAGACAGCGCCAAATGTTATGGATAAAAATTTAAGGTATTAATTACTGTATTTACTACAAGGGTTCGCGAGTTTCGAGGCTCGATTTGACTGCTCTTGTGTTTCGTGACTCAATATGCCTTAACAAGATGCCTGCCTACCTTGCTGCGTGCCAAGGATCAAGTCAAAAACGTAGTTCTGGATTGTGGGGTGATGCCCCTTATATATATGTTGGGAGTTCTTGAATTGGACTAGGGGTAGGAGACTTGGTGGACAAGTATCAGAATTAGAATGGACTTTGGAGTCCTACAATGCAGAAAGTTGATTCCTTGTCCTATGGGATTTCTTGGAGGCCAATCTTCAAGGAATTGTGTCCTTGTTTGAACTTTATCATTAGCTGATTTATCCCTTATTAATCAATTACGGCATTAATTAATATCTAGGATTTTGGGCCTTTTCTAATGGGCTTAACTTTTAGCCCAATTCTGGTATAATTAATGCGATATTAATTACGCAATCAGGGTTTATTTTATTCCCTATCATTAATTTTGTTTGATAATTAATTGTTTAATATCCCAGTAATATCTTCTCTCTGAAACGAGGAAAGAATTAATAACAATAAATCAATGACAAAAAATATCTCTTAACGATATCTTTAAAGTCACGAATATATCACAACGTTCAGATTAAATAAGATAAAATAGGTAATTATTACATTAACGAAACTTATCCCTTAATTTTCTTAGGGATATGCCCGAATTTCAAAAAACTACGTAGTCTTGATCAAATATAAATTGATACGCAGTAATCTTGGCAAATAGATCCGATACAACGAGAAATATTGAGACACCTCCCAAGTCCTGCACCCCGTATTTTCATAAACCCTAATACCTAAAAGCAACCATATTCACTCAATTACGTTCTATTATTTCAGTAATCCCCCGATTTCGTTTGTTACAAAATTCTTTCAACAACAATTATATATTCATGTATTTGTCAAAAAAAACGTTTTAAAAATGAAAGTGAAGATTTTCCAATCAGTCTTGCTTGCCGAATTTATCAAAGTAAATGATCAGAAACTACTGTACCATCAACTTGTAGAGCATAAAATCTCGACTATCACGACTGAAAGAAGCTGCTAAAAAACTTTGTTGTATGGTGTTTGGCAAGTGACCAGACTTTGGCATATCGATGAACTGGAGAGACAGATAGATAAAATACAAGTAGCCCAGTATCTACCTAAATAACATAAAACACCTTAAATGCTAAAGAAATACTAGAAAGTGGCCCGAAGCTTTTGAACCCACGCGTGCACATAAACAATGGTATCGACAAATGAGTAGCACAAAACATTTGGGACATCTCTAAAGGGGTTGCAGTTTTAATACTCCAAGTAGTAAGCGGTGAAGCCATTAACATATGTAAAAGACACTAGTAGTTATAAAAAACTTAAAAATCAGAGGACCACAAGCGCATGCTCCAGTACAAGAGCCAAGAACACCGTATATTCATATTGCTTTTAGCATTCCGTCGTGCTTTCTGTTACTGGGGGGAGGATGACAGATAGATATGTTGCTAACAGGGTTTTTTTCATATCTCCTTTTCTTTTGCAGTGGGTGGAGGTTCTGATTCCGGCTTTGCTGTACTTTTAGTTTGTTAAACAAAGGTACGTTCGTTGATTCATTAATTATGATTGAATATTTATATTTCAACACATAGTAGGTAGGTGAAACCGTGAAAAAAATGAGATGATAGCAGGAATCAATTTAAATTTATTTTTATGAGCAATGTTTAGCTACTACTCCCTCTATTCCATTAAATTCAATAAATTATTTTTGACACATTTTTTAATACTATTTAAAATATAGTTCTACAATATTTTTTTTAAATTTCTTTTTTCTGAATAAGAGTTTTATGTTTAAATTTTTATTCAAAAAATAAAAATTTTAAAAAGTATTATAAAACTATACTTTATAAAAATCTCGAAATACGTGCAAATAGTGAATGTATATAACCATATGATACGGAGGTAGTAGTATTTCAAAAGTTTTATTAAATGATGCCAATTAATTTGTGAAATTTTTATGCACAAGCTGTCCATTTTATTTATAAGAGAATACTTAATAACATATGATAATAAATTAACATTTAAGAACCGTTGAAGAAATATTTTTGGATACTTTAATATTTCTCTCTTTTCATATGGTTGTTATTATTCAATTTAATCCATCACGGCCTGAGGCATTACCTCGTTCCGATCACAATCACAAGGTAGAGAGGTTCATTGTGTTACGACTATGAGTATTTTTTTCCTTCAGACAAGGATAAAAATGCAAAGGGATCATCCTTTTTTTTTTTGCAACATACTAGATCAAATTCGAATTCGGACTGACGAGTGATCAATCCAGAGACCAAATGTATGCATAACATACTCTCAAGTCTAATCTATTGAATGTATGCTTATATTTATTGAACAAATTATATCATGCACGGCTGTATTTTGATTGAAATAAAATTTATAATCAACTAGGTTAAAAATAAACGGTTTTTCTAGTTTGTGCCAAGAGTTACATGATAATTAATTATTAACTATGTTAAAAATAAATGGTTTTTTATTGTATGTTTATGAGCACATAATATGCGCTAAAACTTATATTTTTAGATCAGTTTAATTGGTTGAATTGATTTGAATACAGGAGCACTATCATAAAAAAGAAATCAATTAAAATATATTAAAATTATAAATTTTCGCAATTATTATATGCAGATGGGCACGTAATAGAAATTTCAAAATCAAATTCAAAATGCCACACGTTTGCACTTTTGACATGTGGGAATTGGGCCAGGTGTAGGCCCACAAGCAAGTTCCTTTACCATTTGTCCAATAATTAACCCAATTTGTGAAAAGCATACGGTTCGTTTACAAGGCCCGTCTGTTTTTTGGTTACGGTCATTTGTCATTTGTCAATTATTATCGAAGATATCAGTTTTATCGCATCTATTTCATATATATCCTTCCGTTTTGTGCCTTGTTCTTGCTATAATTCGGCTCATTTAATTGCACTCTATACTAAACTATAATAAATGAGATACAATTTAATTTAACCGTTATTTCCCCTTTTTTTCATTATTAAAAAAATTAAAAAATAGTGTTATACAATAACTAAACGGAAACTATTATACATAGTCTCATGCTAAACTGCGATTATGGATTGCAATTTATACCGAACAGATGGATACCCGATACGTATCGATCCGATTGGATCGTATCGGACCCGAATATTTCGGGTTAGGGTTCATGTTTAATTTTTAAAACCGATCTGCTTTCTGGTCGGGAGAAACTTTACCGTTTCGAACCCGATCCGAAAATCTGAAATCCAATTCGTACCGATCTGAACCCGATTTGAAACCCGTACCAATATATATATATATATATATATATATGTATGTATATATGTGTGTGTGTGTGTATATGTATATATATTTTTTATATATATTTTTTATATATACATGTATTAGCTTTTTCTTATCATTTCATATACTTATATAAATATTAATATGGATAGAAAATACATCCTAAACACACATTAAATGTCACATTAATTACACTTGGAATTCCTGTCCAAAATTCAATACTAACCAGGTTGGTCTAGGCTCGTAACAGACTAAAGACGGCCCAAGTAGTCAAGGCCAACTAGCAAAGGTCGTTAAGGTCCACGAACATGAGTTGTTCATGGACTAGACTCAATACGGCTGAAAGAACAAAGACATGACGTCCAACATGGACACTAACTCCTACAAGGAAGAATCTAGAATCCCTTGCCTTACAGGAGTCCTAATTACAATCTAAGTTAGAGAGTTGTCCACCAAGTCTCCCAACGCAAGTCTAACCCTAGACTCATCTCTATATAAATGACTCTACCCCTCAACCTAGAACTATATTTTTTACTTGATTCTCTATAACACAGAGATACGTAGGCATCTTGCGAGGACATCCAGTCCCCATCGCGAGAACAACCATTAAATCTCAAAGCTCATAAACCCAAATATTAAATACTAATAAACCCTAGTTTTTTCCACAATATTTGGCGCCGTCTGTGGGAAAACAACAACAACCATGATACTCACACGGAGCAGAAGCAACAGTGGAACTAATGATCTTATCACAAACAATCTCATAAATAATGGAGATACCCCCGCACTCAACCTATGCCATCACACCAGGAGGAACCCCTGTAGGGGATCTGAGGCTTAGCCTCAAGGGACGAATCCCACAATCGAAGATCTGCTACTAGGGATGAATCCCCCGGCTCCTCATGGGAAGAATCTCCAATTTCAGCAACTACAGGTCACGATAAACCCTCAACCCATCGGGTGTGAATTCTCAACGATCATAACCTCAGGGGCCACCAACCCACCTTACGGGATGCCTCTATACCCCGAGGTTGGAGGAAGTGGACACTCTAATCGAAGTGAAGGACAATGGAGGATGCCCTAATACGTCTGTGGCTTGGCTCCCATCCTTGAGAACCGGGTTTTTCTGGACCCTACTCTGTTAGAGACTCAGACTCATTGGACGATAAAGTCGCTCCAAAGAGGAGATGTGCTGGTAATGAGGCAATGCCTAATGGCTATCAATAGCCCAAAATCATTCAAGGGACGATCCTCCAAGATGTACAAGAGAAGATCATGGCGCATGAAGCTGAGATCCAAAGGCTGAAGCGTGGCCTGGAGATGCACTTGAAACAAAGACTTCCACCTGCAGCAAGACAAGTGGATTTTCCTTCTATCATAGACCTAGAAGGTCCAATACCAAGAAGGCTCGCGGCACTAAGGGCTGATCCAAGTGATTTGATGCTCCTGGGAGATCCTGATGATCCAAACCCACCATTCACCGGAGAGATAATGAATGTCCACATCTCGAGAAAGTCACAGAAAGAGTTTGGCTTCTCTTATGGGTTTAGTCTAAGGAGTAAAGGAGTCCCTGTTAGGTAATGAATTACACACAGAGAGGGGGGGGGGTGAATGTGTTTTATATTTTTCTGCTTTTCTTGAAATATTTATGGTTGTGAACAAAGTAAATCAAATCTTGTAGTAAGATGTGTTAAGACTGAAATTAAACATGCAACAATGAATAAAACAGATCTTTCAAAACTCACTTAATTTTATATTACAATTAAGAATGTTTTGCTACAAAATTTCTAGGCTCTTTGTTGATAAAGAGCTTAGCTTCAATCTTGAGAGAATACAAGAAGTTCCTGATATAATTGTTACCACTAACAAAGGACCAGTGTTAACATTATATGATAATTAACTACTGGTTTACACAGTGTACAATAAGAGATATTATTCACTTTAGTAAACCGTCACTTATCATTCCATATTAGGATAAATATATATCTTCCATTTCTGGTTTAGCATATCTTTGTATACAGTGTTAAATTTGATCTTTCTTTGTCAGTTAATCTTCATCTTTGATTTTGTACACTCTTCAAACTGCTTTTTGTAGACTTGTCAATCCAACTGGTTGGATTGTTTGTTGATTGTTAATCCTGGATATTGAACTGGTCTGTAATTTATACTTTGAGATTTTACCTCGAGACCTCCAGTTAGGCATATAGAGATCTTGACATCTCGATAAGTATATTGACTTGTCGAGATCTCTAATACTCTATAGTTTATTTGACTTGTAGAGGTCTATGAGTTCTCTATAAGAGAATTTGGCTTGTCGAGATCTCTTATCTTTATATCTTCACTTTGGCTTATCGATATCTCTGAGTTCTCTAGTGACTTATTGACTTGTTGATAACTCAGAGTACTCTAGTGAAATTTGACTTATCGATAGCTCAGAGTTCTCTAGTAAATTTCGACTTGTCGATATCTCGGAGTTCTCTAGTGAAATTTGACTTGTCGATAACTCAGAGTTCTCTAGTGAATTTTGACTTGTCGATAACTCTGAGTTCTCTAGTGAAGAAATGACTTGTCGGTATCTCCAATCTTCATGTCTTCAATTTGGCTTGTCGATATCTCTGAGTTCTCTAGTAGCTTTCCCGAGTTCTCTATAAGTCATTCTGGAGTTCTCGAATGACTTCTCTATAACACTAAATCAGTGACTTGTAGAGATATTGACTTAGAACATTTTTCTCATAACATATTTATTCAACTCCAAGCTTCTTCATAATTCTTCTGAGGCATGATCTTCTTGATCTTCTTCTAGATAAAATTCTTAGGCTTGATACTGTTTACAGAAAAAGACTTCAGTCTGCTCTTTGACATTTATAACGACTCGTGTATTTTTGAATTACTTAATTATGTAATTATGGAAATTATTAAATAAATAAAATATGTGTGTTGGTTTTGACGGCTATGTGTTGTTTGATTATTATCCATATGTGATTTATGGTGTACCGGGTTGTCCGCGCGATTAATTATGCGATTGTATTGAATTGTTTTCACTTTCAAAAAGTGGATTTAGTGCAAATTTATTTGCATAAATATTGAGAATGTTTCTAAAATCGTTTTTATGATTTTATAATTACAATAATTATTTTTAGGATTTTATAAAATTGATAAATCAATATTTTATTAATTATTTATCTTTAAATGATTTTCTGAAGGCTTTTATTTTTAAAATCCATATTTAATTCTAGAGTTCTTAAAAAATTATGAAACTCGTATTTATTTATGTTTGGAATATTCCAAGAATTTTAAAATTATTTTGGAAATTTTCGGGATTAATTTCACCCGCGCGTTCTTTCGGTTAATTGTTAAAATCGGGTATAAAGTGCGTTTTAGAAATTATTTTAAAATTACGAAATTTACGTTATTATTTACTTCGAGATATTTCTAACATTTTTAGATTATTTTCGTGATTTTCTGGATTTATTTTAAGAGCAGCTCGGTTCGTTAATTGTGAAATACGGGTACGAGTTGCGTTTCAAAAGTGCTTTAAAAATTATGGAAATTTTATTTTATTAGTTTTGGGATTTTTATAAAATTTTAAAACTATTTTGACAATTTTCCGAGTTTATTTTTATGCAACTTGGTTAATTAAAATTACGAATACAGGTCGAAAAATCAGGCGAGCAGGACATTTTTATTCAATTAAGTTTTTATTCCGCATTATGCTAATCAAAACACTTATATCTATATTCGAGTTTGAACATTTTTATTTTAAGAAAAAGGTTCAAGAATTCCATTCAACCCCCCTTCTGTAATTCTTGCTATATTGTCAAGGGACTAACACCGTCCTCTCTGTTCGCCGCTCCTGTTTCCTTTTTCCGACCGCCTCTCCGGTGTTCAGGTTGCTGCATTGGTTCACTGTTCTTCTAGCTTGTTTCCCATTCGCAGTTGTGTGTGATGTGTATTTTGTGTGTACAAAGTGTTGTTGTGTGTGTATTGTGCGCGTATGGCGCGTGTGTGTTGTGTTCAGTGTGTTAATTCATGTTCGTGTTACCTTGGTTCCGTGATTCTGATTGCAATTTTTATTTATTTATTTTCTGCAGAAAATAATTGAGTAAATTTTGTGAAATAAATATATTTTGTGCGGGAAAATTAAGTTTAATCGGTGAAGTTCGTATGGAAACCCGAATTAGTCGGGCACCGACGAATTTTACTGCCGTTAACGATGAACTTCGGTGAGTCGACGGTGGACGGTGATGATATAATTCTGAGTCCTAATATTTTAAAATGAATAAATTAATTCGTGAAATTATCTTTGAAACGAGAATTTGATTTTACATTAAAGTCGAGTACGTAATTTAGTTGACGAATTGTGATTGGATTGATTGTTAGGTTGAACTGGTGGTTGGGATTGTGGTTGTTGTGAATTGGATTATAGTTATTGAATTGACGTCGAATGATGTTTCGACGGGTAGTCCGATAAACAAAAGAGACGCTGCCCGATTTCCGGGAAACTGAATTATGCAAATACGGGAACGTATCCAATGATTATCGAGACGTCGAGTGACTATATGTATATGTGTATGTTTTATATACGAAACTTGGTTGTATGATGTAATGAAATATTTTGCCAAATCGATAACCCTGATTTCGTAAAATAAAGAGTATATATATATGTTCCGAAAATGAACACCGAACCGATCTGCAAGACTGTGAACCCTATTTGTTGTATGTTCTATTATAATATTCATAATTACGAGTCGGGTCTGAATATCGTTGGGTAAGAATTAGTATCGAGGATATGTCAAGCATACCTAGACGTCTAACGTAGGGTATTTCGACCCTGTAGGTTATAGTCGGGAACCTGAAAGTGGACGATGGACTAAAGATGACCTAGTAGTCAGTCGATGAGCTCAATAGAGTTTCAACAGAAAAACTTGAGTATCAAAGTCAAATCCAATGAAATCTAGTGGTTGGACGTTAAAGCCCGAGCGATAGAGTCGGCTCCGAATTGATCAGTAATAGTTATAAAGCCTGTAAGGCAAGTATTTCTGAACTTTTCTTCAAGATATATTACCAATGTTTTCGAACTGTTTCATAACATGTCGCTATTATTCAAAATAACTCTTGTTTTATATTGCAAGTACCTTAAACTATTAAACCTTGAACCCTGATTTTTTTGATCTTGAGCCGTAAGCCTTATTCCTTGTAAACCATCCTTTGTTGATCCTCAGATACCAAATCACACAACTATGATACTATTCCCCAAATGTATAACTACCAAACACCAAACACTGAAACAAAATTGTTTGAAAACAACAGAAACTTTTATACTCCAACCGTTCTTTAAAACATCAAAGAACTATACCTTGAAAAACCATTATTTGTCTAATACCTGATCCTTTTACAGGCTGAAAACCATTTCCCGCACATACCTTGATATACCCTTATGATACTCATGAATCGCATTACGCTTTTGTACAAATGCTTTATCAATGTTAATTATGATCTTGCTTATTGAAATACATTGCTTATTATATTGAATTGTTTTAGAATTGGATAGTTTTCTTTATGTGGACCAGATTCGTGGTCAGACCAGATTCGTGGTCGAATTAGGCCAATGTGTGCCTTGGATCCAATAATTAGAGCAGTGCTGTGTGCTTTGCTCGGGGTTAGTGCGTGACTGATCAGCAGCCTAACCTTGGTTTTAAAACTTAAAATGAATATCCAATTCTAATGATTAGTTAAAAAAAAACTTGATTCATCTGAATTATCTCACTTGATCATTGTTTAACCTCAGTTATCGTTATTATGACTTGCTGAGCTAGTTAGCTCACTCTTGCGAATATTTTTATGCATTCTACAGTTAAGAAGGATACGGTTGATAGCGAGGTTTCCCAGTTCAATGTACGAGCTAGGATTCCAGATTGAGTTGGATCGAGCTAGCAGGAGCTCATTGCGGTAGTGAGATAGTAAGATTGTAAGAATAATTTTTACTATCAGTTGTAAGTTAAATTAGTTGGGATTTGGTACGTTGTAATAAAAGTTAAGGCTGTGGCTTGTTTTCATACTTTAACCTGTTGCGATCCATGGTTATATAGAACAGGGTCATTGCAATTAATATTTCATATACAAGTTGATATATTGTGTTTGTGTTGTGGACCCCAAACTTCTGACCCGGGTTTGGAGGGCGCCACAGGTTGGTATTAGAGCCACAGGTTATAAGTCACTGAAACAAGCCTAGATTGTCGGGATTGGGTAGAGGGTTAGGATTAGGAATATGAAATAGAAAGATAAGTCATCGTGAGGTTGAGTGCGACTGTATAGTAGGTCTCCGGCGCGGTTCGTGTTGTGATTCAGGATTCTTAGCTTGCGACGTGATTTCCAGACAACGACAATAGCAGATCATGATTTCCCGGTATCATCTGATCACTTGGAGCTTTCCATTCGAGGATCGTCATCTTCTTTCAGATTAGATTTGCACCTTGTTCCTCCACCAGCATTAATGGTACTACCTTCTATTATAACAGTTGCACCTCTTCAAGTTATTCCACGCCATTCTACCACCTCTTGTTATGAGACTACCTATTTAAGAACCTCTATTCATTTATTCTTATTTTACTGGATTTTCAGCTGTGAATGTATCTTTCAGTTTACCCTACCCCCTGTGTTATACCCCCAGTTTAGAACTTGTCCTATGAAGCGATTGTACCTACGAGGATGGATTCGAGAGCTACAGTAATTGGTGAGCACATGAGATATAAATAAAGGTGAGACAAAGTTTAGAAAGAAGATTTAAGTGTTTCAGAAGATAGCTGCTACCGGATTAAAAGAAGCCATTCATGACTAGGCCACCCGTGACCAGTTGTGGGATGAATTAGATGAATTTTGAACAAGTAGAAAGAAAAGTATAAATCTGAAACCTTAGTAGAATTAAATGATGGTGCTATGATAAACAAGATATGTAAAGTATTGATGTGATGTGTTATGAGCAAATTTTGTTCTAAGAAATAGACTTGTTGACTATTGAATAACCTGTTCTACTTAACGACTGCAAAGTTGAAGACGGGAGCATTGCCAGGATGGAAATTTTAATGTGAAGCTACGAATACAATAACATGTAACAACACTTGAAGTGATCGTCGATTAAGGAAGGAAATGGACCCAATAAAGGAGAGAAGGTAGATTGAAGTGAATGGACCTTTATATGATCGTTCCATTAATTTGGTACCTTGTTATAGGTCGGAAGGACAACAACCAACTCATATAGTAAGGACAACCAGGTTTGTGATTTTCCAAACTTTTTAAACAAGTTTTCGAAAAAGATTTTCCTTTAAAAATTTCTAAAAGCCTTTTCGAATAAAATGATTTTTAAACATTGGTTGTCAAGTTACTACTTGAGTTTCTTGTTTGTTAGAAAGCCCGGATTACCTGGAAGGATGCTGTTTCAGACTTAGTATTGCTAATTCCAAGAACGAAGTAACCTTTGATTATGAAAAAGTTGATTATTCCCAACAGTAAGGTGCAAGTATTGTTTGATAAAATTTACAACAGAATCAGCGTACGGAGTAACTATACATTCAATTACTAGGACTATCAGAGTTTGAAGAATTCATTGATTCAACAGAAGCCGGAGCGTGATCGAAGAAGATTGGAAAGATTTCCAGACCTCTCTAAAAGAAGAATATTATTAACAAAAGGATCGTTATGTCGTATGGTTCGTGGTTATTCTAAATTAAAAGAGGAAACCCGAAGTTATCAGATAAGAACGCCATTATGATTGAATTGTTAAAGTATTATACGTGTAGGTGCGATGTCAGCGATGCAAGACTTAACAAGTAAGAATCTACCATAATGCTTAATTTGCGAAGACATTTCTGCGTACTTTTTAAAGTTGTTATATGACACAATTAGGATATGATCGAACAAGCTCAAAAGATGGATACAAGTGAAATGTGAATGGTGACCAATAGTATCGTTCTTGTCTTTAATATTACACCGTATATTTCTTTTTGATTCCTAAACAAGTATGAACTTCCCTTCTTAAATAAACTCTTTGCTATGATATCAAAAAGGAGGATATTGCATTCCTTTCAAATTTAATTGTTTTCCTCAAGTTTTGCTTTATGATTTGGGACAAACAGTGTTATGGTGAGACACTTTGTCAGAATGACGAAGAGTCTGGTGGGATGCCACCTAATCATGTGTTGTATGCCATATGGTATGAAAGACTGGCCATCTTAAGTACCAATATGGTTGTCTCATTCATATTCAAATCCTTGTTTCTTCTTTCTTTTCAACTCTAATTTTTGTTGAATTGTGAATCCTCCTAGTTGTTTTGTTGTATTGTCATTTTTTGCAAGAGTTTTTCCGAAAAAACCAACGTATTATGGACCAAGCGGGCAAAGTTCCATCTACCTCTCATGCATGGAGAGCAAACAAGGGCATATGACGAAAATTGCAAATCACTAGCCCAGTCAGAAATGCACTAAGAGTCAAGGGAATCTACTCCAATGAGGAATACGTCTCCAAGAACGAGAAACTGCAATTTTCCTATAAAATATGTTATTCAGAATACGGATGTGGTGATGTGAATGATTATCGGATACTTTATACATTAAAGTATTGAAAGATGTGAGAGAAACTTGATTATTTAGCTCCCAAGGTTTTGTTGATAAGAGGAATTACCCTGTTGAATTGATAAGATTGTGATTAAAGGACTAGCAAGTCAATAACTTGTAGTTGTTAAATAAGTGAGTCCCAATAGTGGAAGTGAGATTTCTGGCAATAAGTTGTGAAGAATTGATATCATGGAAGATAAGAGGATTTGATATTATTCTAAGGGATGGATTAACTATTAAAGCGTGATTACCAGGCAGACCGTCGTGATGAAAAGATAAATTCCGAGGATGCCAAATGAGAAGGTGATGAGGTTCAGAAGATGAAAGAAGGTAAAGAATTTGTTAGTGATGATTACGGTGATCAAGATATGAGCATTATGGTGATTATGGGATACATAAAAGTCAGAAGCAAACAAAAATTTGAAGATTTTATAACAATTAAGGAGTTTCAAGATATGTTTCCAGATGAGTTATCAACATTTCCTCCAGATAGAGAAATGAAGCTCGCGATTGACTTAGCGCCTAAGACGAAGCCAGTGACCAAGGTCTTACACAGAATGGCACCAGTTAAAATGAGAAAGTTAGCAAAGCAGAGGCAAGAGATACTAGAAGAAGAAGCGATTAGACCCGGTGTATCCCATGAGAGGCACCGGTACCAATTGTTAATAAGCAAGATGGAAGTATGAGATTATGCGTCGACTAACAATAGCTCAACAAGTTTACTATCAAGAGCAAGTATCTGTTACCTTGACCCAATAATTTGTTTGATCAAACGAAAGAAGCAAAGTACTTATATAAGATTGATTTAAGACTTGGTATTTCACCAAATCGAAGATTGAACCTATGGACATAATTTTTGTAAGGAATATCTAGATGAGTTGTATTGGTGTCACTTAAAGTCCACGGAGGACCATGGAAAACATTTAATGGTAACTGAGAAGTTGGAGAAGAAAGAAGTTGTGTGGAATATAGTTCTTAGCATAAATAGTCAATATGGAGAAGATCAAAAGACATCCAGTAGAAATTAAAGTTACTATGAATATAGGAAGGCCAAAAGCACCAACAAAAGTAAGAAGTTTTACCCTGGACTGGTTATTACTAAAAATTGGTTCAATATTTCTTAAAAGTTGCAACGCCTTTGATGAAGCTTACCAGGAATAGCGAGAAGCTTAGATAAAATGGGAAAGTGTGAAGAAAGTTTTGCGGAGTTAAATGAAAGAATGGTTACAACACCTGCTTTATCATTTTGAAAGTATTAAGGAGATTTGGTAGTTTATAGTGATGCTTCTCATAAGAGAGTAGGATGTGTGATGATGCAGCAAAATAAAGTTATTGTATATGCGCCCAGACAACCGAAATCTTATGAGCAGAAGTATCCTACTCATCATTGGGACTAACAGTAATAATATTTGTGAGACATAATATGTATGGAGAAAGGTGTAAGATCTATACGGACCATAAGAGTTTGTAGTAGGTATTCACGAGGAAAAGCAAATGTAGTGGCAAGCGATAAGCAAAAAGGAGAGAACGAACATAGAGACTACACCAGAAGAATTAACTATAGGATTCTGGAAGTTGGAATTGGAAGCTAAAGTTCATATTCCAAAAGGAAGAAAGATGGATAGTGTGACCTTTCAGTCGAAGTTGTTAAGGGAAAGATAAGAAGATGTCAAGAGAAGATAATAGATCGCGATGTTAGCAGATAATAAGAGGGAATTTATGCACCCAGGAGAACGATCACGATATCCCCCAGTTTTCTTCCAGCACTTGGATGCTACAAGTAGAAGAATTAAGAAATGAGATCCAATAGGGAATTTACAATATAAAGTATTTAATTCATTGAAGAAATGCTAAGATATACGGAAATTTAAAGAAAAATAGTGATAACCAGGTATAAAAAGGAAATTTCAAGATGGATTAGGAAGTGTGGATATGACAAAGGATTAATGTGAAGTATCGGAAGCCTAATGAACAAGGCAGACCAAGCAATGGTTCTACAAGAAGCGAATCATAAAATGTATCAGTGATATCATTGAAGAAAAGGAATGAAATTATGAGATTATTTACTGATTAGCGAGAGTTCAATAAAACAACGAATAAGAATAAGTAACCCTATGAGGACTGATTACCTATGAGACCTAATCTAAGAAGTGTGTTATGTCTCGAGGATTAACTTAAGATCCGACCTGAGAACATATCAGAAATTACGATTAAAGTGAGTTAAGAGCATTACACGCTCTGGTGATATTATGTGAAATAACAAGTGTATCAGGTGGCTATAAGGAATTAAGGAACGTGGTGTATAAGGAGTACTTGGATAAGCAAATTGTATTTATTAATAACATCCTCAGCTATTCAAGGAATAAGAAAGTCTGTGCGGAATGCCCAAGGATTTTTCTCCAAAGATTAGAAGAAAAGAAACTATACGCTGAGTCTTCAAGTATGAAATTTTGACAGAGGTTAATAAAAGATTCTAAATTAATTCATTAACAACTACCTAAGTGAAGCTATATGATAGCAGATGCCTTATGCCGACAGAAAGGATTGGATGTAATTAAGACCACCGAGGAATTAATAAACGAATTGGAAAGAGTGGAATCTGAAGTTCAAATATTTAAAGGTAACAGTACGTGAAAATATGAGATTATTTTTCAGCCTTAACTGATGAAAAAGAGTAAGAGATGTTCAAATGTTTGGAAACCAAGTTGAAAACGAGCACCGCCTATCATCCTTAAACGGAGAGTCAAAGTACGGAAGTGATTGAGGAAATGTAAGTTATGTTGAGAGGTTGAGTTTTAAGGAAATAATGGAATGATCATTTATTAGCGATGTCAGCTTTGGAATACTGCTTTACCAAGCTTCATGTGAGCACAAGTGTAGATCCCCATTTTTATTGAAATAAAGTGGGAGAAAGAAAGTTGTCAAATTCTAAGTTAATTCAGCACACCAAGAGCATAGTAATATTGATTGAAGCAGCTCGAAGTAGACAAAGAAAGAAGGCGAAATTATATTGAGAGAGAATATGGATATAAAAATAGGACCAATAGTGTTAGTAAAAGTGTCGTCTTGTAAGAAACTTGATAAGTTTAAGTAGAAGGGACAGGTTAAGTCCTAAAATTAGTGAACCATTCGAAGTATTGATAAATATAGATAAAGTTATTCATGAGTTGATATGACCGTCACACCAGTGTGTACACATAATGTATTTTACTTGTCAATGTTAAAGCGATAAGTATTTGGTTTGAATTAAGTGATTGATCAGGAGCCAATGGGGCTCTTGTCCAAGTTGTTCTGCATATAGTGATCAATCCAAATTCTTGATCGCTAAAGGCAAGTCCTTGGAAATGAGTGCATACCTATTGTGAGTACGTTTGAACCCTCGAGTAGAAGGGTCTACTTGGGAATTAGATTCAGATATGCTTGACAGATATCATCACTTGTGTAATTAAACCAGATTCTGAAGACAGAATCTTTTTAAGGGGGGAAGGATATAACGACTCGTGTATTTTTGAATTATTTAATTATGTAATTATAGATATTATTAAATAAATAAAATATGTGTGTTGGTTTTGACTGCTATGTGTTGTTTGATTATTATCCATATGTGATTTATGGTGTACCGGGTTGTCCGCGCGATTAATTATGGGATTGTATTGAATTGTTTTCACTTTCAAAAAGTGGATTTAGTGCAAATTTATTTGCATAAATATTGAGAATGTTTCTAAAATTGTTTTTATGATATTATAATTACAATAATTATTTTTAGGATTTTATAAAATTGAGAAATCAATATTTTATTAATTATTTATCTTTAAATGATTTTCTGAATGCTTTATTTGTAAAATCCATATTTAATTCTAAAATTCTTCAAAAATTATGAAACTCTTATTTATTTAAGTTTGGAATATTCCGAGAATTTTAAAATTATTTTGGAAATTTTCGGGATTAATTTCACCCGCGCGTTGTTTCGGTTAATTGTTAAAAGCGGGTATAAAGTGCATTTTAGAAATTATTTTAAAATTAAGAAATTTACATTTTTATTTACTTCGGGATATTTTTAACATTTTAAGATTATTTTCGTGATTTTTTGGATTTGTTTTAAGTGCGGCTCGGTTCATTAATTGTGAAATAAGGGTACGAGTTGCGTTTCAAAATTGCTTTAAAAATTATGAAAATTTTATTTTATTAGTTTCGGTATTTTTATAAAATTTTAAAACTATTTTGACAATTTTCCGAGTTTATTTTTATGCAACTTGGTTCGTTAAAATTACGAATACGGGTCGAAAAATCAGGCGAGCAGGACGCGTGTTTGATTTCCAGGCTGCGTGTCTCTCATTTTTATATGTGTTTACAGTTGAGTGTTGGCATATAAAAAATAGAAACAGAATTGGTAAATGATAAACATACTCATCTCTTTCCTCACTCAATCTCTCTCGCTTGTCTCTCTTTCTCTCTACAGTCTCATCTCTCTCTCTCTTAAATCCCTTATCTCTCCTGTTTTTCTTTCCTCTATTTTGCCCTCCTCGTCTGTTGTGCATATGTTGTATACTTGACGATTTCATAAACAAAACATCTAAGTAGATTTTACTTAGTGAAATAATGTAGCACTCGACGGATAAGAATTATAGTCCCGACGGATAACTCATTATAGTCCCGACGAATGATGACTTATTATCCATCGAGTGAGTAGCTTATGTAATAATGAGTCTATAGTACAGTTCTGTATACATCTTTGTATAGATTCTGTAGTAGCCTATAAGTCATGTTGACTTTAACTAGATATGCAGAATAGGTTGATTAATTGTATATAAATGATGTCTTGTAATTCTGCATAAGTGAAATGAAGTCAAGTGCCAAAATAGCTACCGACGGATGATTAACAAAGCCATCGACGGATGATCAAATGACTATCAACGGATGTTTAATATAGCAGTCGACGGATGATCATATATCCAACGGATGTTCATAAAGTCCAACGGATGATCATATAAAGAATTCAAACAGCAGTTGAACAGTGACAACAGGGCACAGACGTCGAGGTGTATACAAATCTACTGTGGAAGCCCATTAACTGGGTAATAGAGGACGAAAAGTAGCAAAGCTTAAGACTGATAGTTTTTATATTTATTCAGTCTTTTTGACTTTGTAATCTTGGTAATATATATACCAAGAACGTAGCAAATAGAAATAAGAGAACTGAGATACACAAACAGAGAAATCTTTGTAAGCAGAATTATTAGCATTTCCCTGTATTCTCAGTAGTTCAATTTGTAAGCAGCTGTGAGCATCCTTGCACACAGAGTTCTCTCGATATATAATATATATCTCTGGTGGAATTGTTTAAATCCACTAGAAAGTTTTTAAAGACTCTTGTTTTTAATTACTTATGTTTTGATTCAATTAAGTTTTTATTCCGCATTGTGCTAATCAAAACACTTATATCTATATTCGAGTTTGAACATTTTTATTTTAAGAAAAAGGTTCAAGAATTCCATTCAACCCCCCTTCTGTAATTCTTGCTATATGGTCAAGGGACTAACACCGTCATCTCTGTTCGCCGCTCCTGTTTCCTTTTTCCGGCTGCCTCTCCGGTGTTCAAGTTGCCGCCTTGGTTCACTGTTCTTCCGGCTTGTTTCCCATTCGCAGTTGTGTGTGATGTGTATTGTGTGCGTACAAAGTGTTGTTGTGTGTGTATTGTGTGTGTATTGTGCGCGTATGGCGCCCGTGTGTTGTGTTCAGTGTGTTAATTCATGTTCGTGTTACCTTGGTTCTGTGATTCTGATTGCAATTTTTATTTATTTATTTTCTGCAAAAAATATTTGAGTAAATTTTGTGAAATAAATATATTTTGTGTGGGGAAATTAAGTTTAATCGGTGAAGTTCGTATGGAAACCCGAATTAGTCGGGCACCGACGGATTTTACTGCCGTTGACGATGAACTTCGGTGAGTCGACGATGGACGGTGATGATATAATTCTGAGTCCTAATATTTTAAAATGAATAAATTAATTCATGAAATTATCTTTGAAACGAGAATTTGATTTTACATTAAAGTCGAGTACGTAATTTAGTTGACGAATTTTGATTGGATTGATTGTTAGGTTGAACTGGTGGTTGGGATTGTGGTTGTTGTGAATTGGATTATTGTTATTGAATTGACGTCGACTGATGTTTCGATGGGTAGTCCGATAAACAAAGGAGATGCTGCCCGATTTCCAGGAAACTGAATTATGCAAATACGGGAACGTATCCAATGATTATCGAGACGTCGAGTGACTATATGTATATGTGTATGTTTTATATACGAAACTTGGTTGTACGATGTAATGAAATATTTTGCCAAATCGATAACCCTGATTTCGTAAAATAAAGAGTATATATATATGTTCCAAAAACGAACACCGAACCGATCTTCAAGACTGTGAACCCTATTAGTTGTATGTGCTATTATAATATTCATAATTACGAGTCGGGTCTGAATATCGTTGGGTAAGAATTAGTATCGAGGATATGTCAAGCATACCTAGACGTCTAACGTAGGGTATTTCGACCCTGTAGGTTATAGTTGGGAACTTGAAAGTGGACGATGGACTAAAGATGACCTAGTAGTCATTCGACGAGCTCAATAGAGTTTCAACAGAAAAACTTGAGTATCAAAGTCAAATCCAATGGAATCTAGTGGTTGGACGTTAAAGCCCGAGCGATAGAGTCGGCTCAGAATTGATCAGTAATAGTTATAAAGCCTGTAAGGCAAGTATTTCTGAACTTTTCTTCAAGATATATTACCAATATTTTCGAACTGTTTCATAGCGTGCCACTATTATTCATAATAACTCCTGTTTTATATTACAAGTGCCTTAAACTATTAAACCTTGAACCCTTATTTTCTTGGTCTTGAGCCGTAAGCCTTATTCCTTGTAAACCATCCTTTGTTGATCCTCAGATACCAAATCACACAACTATGATACTACTCCCCAAATGTATAACTACCAAACACCAAACACTGAAGCAAAATTATTTGAAAACAACAGAAACTTTTATACTCCAACCGTTCTTTAAAACATCAAAGAACTATACCTTGAAAAACCATTATTTGTCTATTACCTGATCCTTTTACAGGCTGAAAACTGTTTCCCGCACATACCTTGATATACCCTTATGATACTCATGAATCACATTACGCTTTTGTACAAATGCTTTATCAATGTTAATTATGATCTTGCTTTTTGAAATACATTGTTTATTATATTGAATTGTTTTAGAATTGGATAGTTTTCTTTATGTGGACCAGATTCGTGGTCAGACCAGATTCGTGGTCGAATTAGGCCAATGTGTGCCTTGGATCCAGTAATTAGAGCAGTGCTGTGTGATTTGCTCGGGGTTAGTGCGTGACTGATCAGCAACCTAACCTTGGTTTTAAAACTTAAAATGAATATCCAATTCTAATGATTAGTTAAAAAGAAACTTGATTCATCTGAATTATCTCACTTGATCATTGTTTAACCTCAGTTATCGTTATTATGACTTGCTGAGCTAGTTAGCTCACTCTTGCCAATATTTTTATGCATTCTACAGTTAAGAAGGATACGGTTCATAGCGAGGTTTCCCAGTTCAATGTACGAGCTAGGATTTCAGATTGAGTTGGATCGAGCTAGCAGGAGCTCATTGCGGTAGTGAGATAGTAAGATTGTAAGAATAATTTTTATTATCAGTTGTAAGTTAAATTAGTTGGGATTTGGTACGTTGTAATAAAAGTTAAGGTTGTGGCTTGTTTTCATACTTTAACCTGTTGCGATCCATGGTTATATAGAACAGGGTCATTGCAATTAATATTTCATATACAAGTTGATATATTGTATTTGTGTTGTGGACCCCAAACTTCTGACCCGGGTTTGGAGGGCGCCACACATTTTTACAAACTTTAAATGTAACAATACAAAATGCAAACTAAGATAACAATACAACTTACTTAGGGTTGTCAATTTGACTTAGTCTTGTTATTGTACAGGCATGTCTTGCACGACAATCTCCCCCAATTTTTGAGAAGATTGCTTAACACAAATTCATGCCTGTTAACATATAACCCCAAGCTATAATGGAAAATAAAATTAATACATAAAAATTGACACAATTATAACTTTTTTACATTAGGAGATTTACAGAGTTCAAATAGTTACAAGCATTAGGTAAAGACTATTTTTGCTTCAACTTCTTTTATAATGAGATCCTTTAAGTAATCAAGAATTTCATGTTCTTCTATAATAGGTGTACCACTTAGAGCTTCTACAAGTTTGATTCTGTCTTCCTTTGGATAACTACTGTCTAGTAAATCAATCCTAAATCTTGAGAATTTTCCAGCTTTAATATTTAAAAACTTTCCATCCTTAGAGATTCTGCTCATTCCCTTTGCCTTGAGTTCTTCAGATCTTTTAATGAACAACTCAATCTCTTCATCATATTTCCTTACCCTTTCTCCATATTCAGCCTCATTTCTTTTTCTTCTTTCTTCCCTTTCAATCAACCACTCATCCAGAATTGATCTCCATGCTCTTGTAGCAGTATCCTTATCTTTTAGCAAGCTTATCACTCTCTTGATTTCTTTGGGAGAGAGAGTCCATTAAAGTACAGCCAAGGAATGTGAAGAACCCATATTCATAGTAAATTCTAACTTCCCTTAGAGATACAACCCAGACTCTAACTATTTTCTCAGCTAGTTGTTGAAAATAATATTCATCTGAGATGTACCAATTTAGAGGTAGAAAGTCACTTTGCTTGAAACAGTTCCAGATGGCCCTTTCAGTAACTTGTACTTTTCCAGCATCCTTAGCCTTTTAAGGTTCCTCCCAATAGTTTTGTAGTGAATTTTGAGTGAAGGCTTGTCTAAAGTTCAGTTTGTGATTTTCTTGAGAGAAGTTTGGTTTGAGTTGATTGGTGCTTTTAGAAAGGTGTTTGCAGTTTGTTTGTACAGAAACTTTGGCTTAAAGGTTAGAGGTGGTTTGATGTTTGAGATTTTGGCTTTGAAGGTTGAGTCAGAGTTGTTTGGATTTTTAGGGTTGGTTGATGTGGTTCTGATCCTGAGCCATCTTGCTTTTTTTTGCTCCTTCTTTCTTCTCCCCTTTCCTTGTCACCTTCCTTCTTCTCATCATCCTTCTTCTTTTCACCCTTGCTTCCAGCTGCCTTAGAGGATTGACTTGGATTTGAGCCCAAAGGTTTTTGATCATCTTTCTTCTACTCATCATCATCCAAATTATCCTTGTTGATTTGAGTTTTGGGCAGTTGGCTTCAGCATTCCTTAGATATCTCCCCAACAGTTTAATCATCTCTTCATCTTCAATAGTCTTATTCTTCTTTACTTTTAATTCAGTTTCCTGAGTCATGATAAGCTTCTTGTTGCCCATGACACATTGCTTGCGAATCTTGAAGTGTTTGAAATGTTTGGTGGTAGGACAGATGTATGCCACTCCCTTGTTTGGCTGTAGGTACGCTTCAGGAAAAGCAGCCACTTGAGCATTTTTCAATTCAGTTAGCAATTGAGTGTCTTCATGGATCACCACTCTGACTTTGCTTATCAGAATATCCAACTCAGATGTCCTCCTAGAAATAAGATAATTGAGGGACATCTGCATACACCTGTCTACCCCAGAGTCATTTATATTCACCACTATCCTCTTCTCCTGAAAATTGTCCATAGTCACCAAGATCACCCTTAAGGAATTTATTGTCATGTCCAAGGCCTTTTTTAGGTAAAGAAGTTATTATTGAGAGAAGCCCTTAGAGCCTTGAGCAATTCATCAAATTCCCCCTTCAGCAGCCCTAATCAGCCTCTCCATACCAATATCTACTTCTTGAATAAGCTCTTTTCAGCAACTTGGACATTTTGAGTAGATGATCTTGATCTTGATAGCCTAGCCTCTATCTCCCCCTTAGTCTTGTTGGCAGGCATGAGAAGGGGAATAGGAATTTCAGGCCTCACAGCTTCAGGAAGTGCATGCAATGGTATATTAAGTTTACCCATGATGGCTCCCAAAGCAACTGAATTTTGCATTTGTAGGTGTTTGTGGGAGTCCACCAAGGATTGAATTTCTGACTGTTAACTCTTCACCAGTGTAGTGAGAGCATGCACTTGAGCTGTGAGTTGGTCATTTGAAGCTTGCAAAATGGAGACTTGACCTTGAAGAGACTAAATTTGAAGATTTATAGAGGGTGAGCCAAGCTGATGAGAGCTTGTGGATGATGAGGAGCCAAAAGTTGCTTTCACAGCCTGTTTGATGCCATCCATAAGCAAGGAAGAAGGCTCATATCTGCTCTGGTGAAGCTGTTCTAGTTTGACTTTTGAGTCATTTGTATTGGTGATTTGCTTTTGGACTACTTCATGAAGAGCAATGAAGGATTGTTTTAGATTTTTGACCTCTTTTTCAATAGTAGTGAGATCCATCCTTGTCATTTGATCAGCAAAATGCTTGAACTTGGAAGTTATCTGGACTTGAGATGGTATGATCTCATCCATTTTCTCCTTCACTAGCTTCCTTATATTGTCTTCATGACCAGTCAGCTTGAGTTCTAGAGCTTTACCAAATAGGTGAAAAGCCTTGAGTTGAGCTTTGTAGACCTCAGTGACTGCATCATAGACATCCTATGCAGTCAAGACCTTGGCATTGCTTCCAAGAATAGTGACATATTCATCCCTAAACCTAGCCAAGACTTGATCCATCTCCAATACAAAGTCTTAAGATAGCCATGCATCAATATCCCCATCTTGTTCTACATCATTCACTATCTTCTCCTTCTATTTTTCAACAACTTCATTGTTTGTCAGCATAATGGCTTAATAGTCTTGATTGCTCATGTCTGAAGTGAGTAGATGCTGTGAGATGTTTACTAATTCATAAATCTGCTCAACAAGATGATCATCCATAGATTTAGGTTGAGAGTCAGATGTTTGCAGCCAGTGAGAGAGAAGGTATTATTGTTGAGGTTGTGAGGTTGAGGGTTGATCAGAACCACTTGTGACAGAAGTTACAATTTTACTCACAGATTGCTCTATGGTTATGACAAGTTGTTGTTCCTCACATGTAGTGGGAACCTCCAATTGAATTAGAGGGGATTTAACTGGGTTACTGTCATGTGCACCAGTCTCAAACTCTTGTGCTTCTTGCAAAGCACTCTCACATGAATGTGATAAACTTGCCTCTCCCATAGTAGGGTCATTGAAAATTATACACCTAGCATCAACTACTAATGCAATTTCTTCTAGGTTTTTGAGGGGAGTTGTTTCTACATGAGGAACCTCCAATTGAATTGGAGAGGATTTAGATAGCTCCCCCTCAGGATTAGTACCCTCAAACCTTATAGTCTGTGGAGACTAATTTGCACATGAAGGTGCATTTGTAACATCCATGGGGTATTCAGTAAAATTTGATGAATCCCCAATGGTTTTGATGGTATCATCAAGGTCTACCCCAGTTAGTAGTCTCTCACCATCTGATTGTAGTATCTGGGTGGTGAGCAAGGTTTCTTGAACCAAGTCACTTGATTTAGCTTGCACTGGGGAAATGGATTCAAGTGCTGTAGGAGAGGAAGAAATTTGTGATATTAAGATTTGGTGCTCAGAATTGAGTATTGGAAGCTCCCCCTGAATAGATGAGGGAGCTTCAATAGATGTGATCTCATAATATATGTCATCCTTATTTCTCCTACCATACACTTGAATTTCTTCAGGTGTTGGCTGTGCAGACTCTATACAGGGTGCATTGGGGTGAATGCTCTTTTCAATAGACGCATCCTGTTGAGAGGATGTATCTAGAGTCTGTTTAGTCCCCATTTTTACAACTGCATCCTTTTGGGAGGATACAGAGGAGGTTTGAGTGGTCAGCTCAGTTTATTTAGCCGTCTTTGTCTTTCTGACCAAAGGTGACTCAGCTTGTGTTTGATCCTTACCACTCACATGCATAATATTCAAGGTTATCTCTTTTCTCTTCTTTTTACTCACTTCACCCTTTTGAGAGGATGAAGTGGTTGATTTCCTAGATACTATTGGTTGTGAAGGAATAGGCTCAACATGGGTAGGTTCCTGTTGGTGTGCCTGTATTTGTGCTTCCACAGGTTCAGGAACCATTGTTGTATTAGGTTGACTTGCACTAGTTCTCATGTCTAGCATGGAATAAGGGTAGGTCTTAAATCTTTCAATCATGAAAGGTGTTAACTTGCTTACAGTTGCCAATTAGTGACCTATTTACTCCTTTAAGCATATGTATGTCATTGACTTTATGGTTTAAAGCTGACATAATGAATCTAGGTAGAAAAATTTCCTTACCTCTTGACTCCAATGGCATAGTTAGCCTGGTGCTCAATTCCTCCAGTATGTAGTGTCCTACATTGATTTGTATGTTGTGGGCCATTGAATAGACCAGCTTCTGGAAAACACTTGATATGTTGTTAAACCCAGATTTCCTGCATGTGAAGGCCTTTATCACTGAGTCAAAAAGAAAGGACCATTCCCTCCTTAGATGCTTCTTGTTCATGCTGGCCAGGTTAATCTTCTTAGAATAATTGATGAAGTCCATGAATTCATACAGCTCATCCTGAGTTGGAGCCTCCACCAGCTTGTCAGTAGGAATGCCCAATGCCAGATTGACATCATTTTCAGAGATCTCCACATATTGTCCCTTTATTGTGCAGTTTATCACTATTGTTCCAGCTTGGTTCTCATGCACAATTGTCCTTGTTGTAGTTGTGTTCCGAAAGTCCCCTAACACATCCAAGTACAACACAAGATTAGTAGTGAGAGCCCCTACAAAGTAGGTCTCAGACATGAACTTGACAAAATATTGGAAGATTTCAGGTGCTTGGTTTGCATCTAAAAATTCAAGATAGTTAGTCTCCTTGGGGATGAAGGGAACTATATTGTTGGCTGCCATTGTTATGAGTATGAAGTTTAGTGGGTAAGAAAAATTAGTGAGAAAGGAGTGAAAATGAGAGAGAAATCGGTTTTGGATTGAAAAGTTAGGTCACTTAAGTTCTTGAAAGATGTAAGTATGTATATGTATCGAGATGTCTAGGTATTTATAGTAAAAGCAAATGACTTATCGAGAAGTCAAAAATAGACGCTTGGGTTATACTTATCGAGAAGTCAAAATGAATTACATATCGAGAAGTCATTTTAAATTACTCTTTTAGAGAACTAATATTTAACTTATCGAAATGTCAAATAAATACCCAGTTTGTCCAGAAATGGACTGAATTTGATTCCAATTATTATTTGAATAAATTGAAAATAAAATCAGAATAATTTATTAAATTAAATTCTTTTAGTTTTGAATTATTTATAAGTCTAAAAAGATACTTGTAGAGAACTCTGTATGTTTACACTTATAGAGAAGTCTACAATGACTTACCGATAAATCATAATAATGCTTATCGAGAAGTCAGTAAATTGACTTATCGATAACTTACTCGAGAAGTCTTAAGATGACTTGTCGATAAGTCAGTTAGACTTATCGAGAACTCAGTTCTCTATATACTTTTGATCAATTTGATTCTGCCTTGTGTTAATTTTACATACTAAGGATGTAAATTTACAGCTAGACAGTTTTCTTAGAATTTTGAAAAATTCCAAGCTGAATTTTTATTTTCAAAAAATAAATAAGCAGAGAATTATGAAATATTTATAATTCATATTTCAGTTAATTTCCAATTAAATCAAATTAATTTTGATTTATTAGAAATTAATCTATTGCAACACATTAGCTGAGTTCTTGCCTTAAGATGAAGAATTAAGCATTCCAATTTCACCTACTAGTCTAGTGAAAGTTGCTTCATCCAAAGGTTTAGTAAAAATATTAGCTAATTGTTTTTCTGTTGGAACAAAAATGAGCTCAATAGTACCATTTGTAGCATGTTCTCTAATAAAATGGTACCTTACATCAATATGCTTTGTTCTAAAATGATTAACTGGATTAGCCACTATAGATATAGCACTAGTATTGTCACACATAATTGAAATTTTGTGTAACACTAGGCCATAGTCCATTAGCTAATTTCTAATTCAAAGCACTTAAACACAACAACTTCCTGCAGCTATGTATTCGGCCTCTGCTATAGAAGTTGACATATATTGTTGTTTCTTGCTATACTAGGATACAAGTCTTTGTCCAAGAAACTGACAGCTTCCACTAGTGCTCTTTTGTCAACCCTGCATCCAGCAAAATCTGCATATGTGTAGCCAATAACTTCAAAACCAGTTCCCTTAGGATACCACAATCCCAAGTTTGGAGTCCCCTTCAAATATCTGAAAATCCTCTTTACAGCCATCAAATGTGATTCTTTTGGATTAGCTTGAAATCTTGTACATAGACATGTTACAAACATAATGTCTGGTCTACTTGCAGTTAGGTAAAACAATGATCCAATCATTCCTCTATAGCTTGAAATATCTAAACTCTTGCCTTATTATCTTCATCCAACTTTGTTATTATATAAATAGGTGTAGAAGCAGGTGAACAATCAACCATACCAAACTTTTTCAATAAATCCTTGACATACTTAGTTTGGCTGATGAAGATCCCATCACTTCTTTGACTAACTTGAAGTCCAAGAAAGTAACTTAATTCCCCTATCATGCTCATTTTATATTCACTCTGCATAAGCTTAGAAAATCTTTAGCAAAGCTTTTCATTTGTAGAATTAAAGATAATGTAATCCACATAGATCTGAACTAGGATCATATCATCACCATGGATTTTATAGAAGAAAGTCTTGTCTATGGTACCTCTAGTAAAACCATGTTTAAGTAAAAATTCTGACAATTTATCATACCAAGCTCTAGGTGCTTACTTTAGTCTATATAGAGCCTTGAATAACTTGTACATAAAATTTGGAAATTTTGGATCTTCAAAGCTAGGTGGCTGTTGCACATACACTTCTTCTTCTAGCTAACCATTTAGGATGACACTCTTAACATCCATTTGATACACTTTGAAATTTGAATGTGCAGCAAATGCTAGAAAGATTCTTATTGCTTCAAGTCTTACAACTGGAGCAAAAGTTTCATCATAATCATTTCCTTCCTCCTGTGAGTAGCCTTTTGCAACCAACCTTGCTTTATTTCCAGTAACTACACCATTTTCATCCATCTTGTTCCTGAACACCCATTTTGTTCCAATTACACTTCTATTCTTTGGTGCAGGAACTAGCTGCCAAACTTTGTTTCTTTCAAACTGATTAAGCTCCTCTTGCATTGCAGATATCCAATTAGGATCCATTAGAGCTTCTTCAGTTTTTTTGGGCTCTACTTGAGACAGAAAGCATGCATGTAGGCACTCATTAGCAGTTGCACTTCTAGTCCTCACACCAGCAGTAAGATCACCAATAATTGCTTATCTAGTATGACTTCTATCCCACTTCCTTGTGTGAGTTTGTTGACTTGTACCTTCATCATTTTCTTCATCATTGGTATGACTTGTAGATCCTTCTTATCTTTCTCCCCCTGAATTTGTGCTATCAAATTCAGGTGTTTGAGATGAGCTTCCATTCCCATGATTTTCATGTTCAGTAGTCTTTCCATTCATCATCTGTTGTACAATAGCCTCATCTTCTTCATCAGAATCACTGTTATTGTTGAGGTTTTCAAATGCAAGGGCTTCATCTTCATTATCATCAAGGCATTCCAAGCCTGGACACTTGTCATCATCAAAGGTCACATATGTGCTTTCCATAATCTTCTTTTGATCAATCACATAGACCTTGTAGGCAGTTCTCTCCAATGAATATCCCAGAAAATTCCTTCAAAAACCTTTGCGTTAAATTTTCCCACATATTCAGAGTTGTCTTTTAAAATGTAACACTTGCTTCCAAACACAAAGATTTAAAACTTTCTGGTGGATTTGAACTTATCCACCAGAGATATATATTAGTATGAGAACTCTGTGATGCTTGAATAGCACACAGCTGCTTACAAGTGAACTTACAAACTTACAGAGAGATTCTTAACAAATATAGCTTCTTCTATCTCCCTAAAAAATAATGCTTACACAGTTGGTTGTTCTACTTGCTACACTTGGTTTATATATTACCAAGTTACATGACAGTAAGACAAGATAATAAGACAAACTATATCTAGTCTAACTCCATGCTATTTCACTACTCTATTCCAGCATCTTTGAATATTTTCATTATTGCATGGAAATGGTAATGCTTCTTTGTTCTCTAAAACCTGTAATTAGGCTGCCATATTCCATTTGCAAACACCCGACACATGTGACTATTTGTCACTGTCAACTGCTAATTTGAATATGATCATCCGTCGGAACTATGTTGGTCATCCGTCGAGAGCCTTGTTGATTATCCGCCGGTAGTCTTTATAGGTCATCCATTGGTAGCCTTTTTATCACTTGATGCCATTTCACTTATACATAATTACAAGACATCTTATATTTACAATTAGTCAACCTATTATGTATATCAATCTAGTAGTCAACATGACTTAGAGAATCCTACGGAATCTACTAGACTAAAACATTGTTGTTTGCAGAAATGTGCTGCAATACTTATTGTTACATAAGCTACACTCTCGATGGATGTTCAGTTGTTATCCGTCGGGACTATAAAGATCATCCGTCGGGACTATAATAAAACACCCACCGAGAGCTACAAAAACACTAAGTTAAATCTACTAAGGTGTTTTATCTAACTTATCATCAAGTTCACAACATATTCCTAACAATCTCCCCCAATTTATGTCAACTGGAATTGTAGCCATAATTTAAGAGAAACTTGATGATAATAAAACACCCTAAATGTACCGATTGAATAATAGTAGATGAAGCTAGTAAGTGCTACATTATTATTGAAAATTAGACAAACTAAAGTGTACAAAGAGTTCTCACAATTATTAACAAGGTACTCCACTAGTCTGAGCAGATGTTTTCTATTTCCTTGATGGTCTTGATTTCTTCCCAAGTTTCCAGTTGTTTTCTTCTATTTTATTTTGGAGCTGCCTGTGGAATTCAAATTCTTCAGCATTTGACAGGTATAGCTTTTCTTGCATTTCCAGTAGAGTCTCATTGCTTGAGATGCTCAATTGGTCATCCAATTTGAAGAATCTTCTCACACCTTTGTCATCCATGAATTCCATCAGCCAGTAAGACCTCAAGTGCACTGTACTTCCTCTGAAGGGAATTGTTAGAGTTCTTGGAAGTGCATTTGAGGCTTTTCTGCTCCTCAGTTCTTCTATCTTCTTTAGAACCAATTTTGTAATAACTCGAAAATTTTGAGACCTTGTAAAACGTTTAATGAATAGTAACCCTGACGGACGGGAAAAAAAAAACTTTTGAGCCCACACTATGTAGTGCATGAGAAAATGAGTTTCGGAGTTGATATTACGGTTATACGTACCAAATGAGTGTATGTAAACGCTATTAGTTTTCGAAGAAAATGAACTTTGAAAAACGACCGTATTTACGACTTATCGAGGATTACGAGAATCCCAATATAATTACAAGATTAAAACCCTACGGATTTATATTCAAGTATGATAATTCAAAATATAAGGAATAAATACGAATTACGTCGCGAATCATTTACGAGTAAGTATTACGAAAATGCTTAAGCGACCGAGAGAACGCGTAAATGATTAAATAAACGTAACGCACTAACTAACCATGGTAAGAAAGTAACCATGGTTACTTTATCAAATAGTGAGCTAAGCTTAAGATGATCAAGCAAGCTATCCAAATAGTGTGCTAAGGAAGCTAACACATGTAGTTTAGATTGTAAGCTAGCAAGCTACTTGGATTTGTCCCTAAGATTTGCAACAAGGAATAAACCTAGGATTGTACACTAGGAAGAATAAAAATCAATAGAAAGATATCACCATCCCATTTCCTAGAAGCAACCAAGAGAAGCAAGCAAAAAACCCCCCACGTCCCTTCAATTTTCCATTCGACTTTCGCAAGAAGAAGGGAGGAATTCAAATTCAAATCTCAAAATCTAGCCATGGTAAAATCATCCCATTAATTCTCAAGCTTCGTAACAATCAAACTAAGGTAAGAAAATTCTTTCATCTCTTTTTATCAAGGTTTGATGGGTGAAATAAAATCAAGAAAATCACTAGTGAATAGTATGAATAGTAACTCCTCTTTGGTTTCTTGATTTCAATGGTGGTTTTAGGTTCCAAAAATCATACCAAGCACTTCTAAGACTCCACCATCCTCAAGAACACATCTCAAGATTTCAATAAAGGTAAAAATATTTGACCCAACTTTATTTAAGATTCATTTTCAAGATCCATTTAGTATGTAGTTATAAACCTAGTTTTAGAAGTGGTAGTGATGAAATCTTGATATTTAGTTAAGTAGATTTAAGGTTAATTGTTGTTGCCTCAAGAACATGATGTTCTTGAGAGAATTTTTTGTGTTGATGATGAAATGATAATTTTTGGTGGTTGTGTTAGGAGTTAGGGCGTAAACGAAACCCCGATCGTAAACGTAATTCTGTTAAAACCAACAAATCGTAACTTTAAGTTTCTACAGAATGTCCCGGTGATTTAAACTGTAGTTTCTTGAGAAATAACCCTTTATTATTATAGAAAATGTTATAAGAATCGTTTGGGCGCTTGAATCGCTTGATTCCGATTTACGGATCAAAAGTTATGGTCGTTTTACTAAAAGTGATTTACGCGCAAAAACTGCTACGAATTACGAACTTTGAAAATATAAAGGGTCGACTTAAAGTGTTCATAAATCATGAAATTTTTACAGAGAGTAACATATTGAGTTTCCTAACTGCTATAAAAATTTCAACTAAAAAAGAATAATTTTGCAATTTTATAAAAATATCGGAGCCGAGGCCGCGCGATTAGAAACCGTAGAATCCATAAGCAGAGCCGACAGCAATAATGAAAATGAACCTAAAATACTTAGAGAAATGAATCGACCATGATGTGAATAAGGACTTAAAGGAATAATAAGGGTAGTACAAGTTGAGAGGGTACATAATAAGTAGCGCATGAATGCGAGTCACCGTAAATTAGAACGGGACCTAATGAATTGTGTTTATGATTAATAGATTTCCGAGCGGAACCTAGAGCATCCTCCACCTCGAGATACCCAGGAAAGTTTATGAAACTAACTCCATTTTTACTGTTTTTTTGTGAAGGGATTGTTTTATTATCATTGCATAAATACCATGCTTGCCATGATACGTAGTAATTGAACTTTTCGCAAAATGTAGCGATGTTGTACGATAAGTATATGTCGTAAAATATTTAATTCCACTTTAAGCGTGACGTATGATTATAAGACCGAGAGTCGGTCGAGATTTTAAGATGAAAACCTGGAAATCATTCCGGTGATATTATAGGACGATTACAAGTCCATAATAGTACATTTTAAAGGGACTCATCGTCCACTTACGAAACATTAAAATGCCTCGAACTTTTATTAAAACGATTTTCCAACGATCATATTCCCTCAACTATATTTTATTGTTAGAATAATAAATATTATATACCTAAATTCCTTTATTGTGGGAGAAGTATACTCCAACGATTATTTATTTCAAACCTGATTAAACATTAAAGATTATTAATTGCGTAGACATAAACTAGTTGAGAAATATTATTTTAAATATTCTTTTATAAGAGTAAACTCATTCGAGGTTTAATTAATTATCAATTATCATTTAATTAATTATTATTGTTAGGAATATGTGTATTAGTTTGATGATAAGTTATACAAAACACTTAAGTAGAAATCTAGTGTTTGTAGCCTCAACGGATAAGACCATCTTGGCTATCCGTTGAAGGAGTAGCTTTACTTAGCAATAAGTTTAGTATTGTAGCATATTTCATTCTCTGGATTCAAGTTGTAATTCTTAGTTGTTGTAGGAAATTATTAGTCATGTTGACTACTAGTGGATATGCAAATAGGAGGGCTAATTGTAAATATTTCATGCCTTGTAATTTTGTATAAGTGAAGAAGTATCAACTGATATTGAAGACCTTCAACGGATAAGAAACAAAGCTTCAACGGATGTCTCTAAAGCTTCAACGGATAATATCCATCAACGGATAAGTGCTTCAACGGATAAAGACTTCAACTGCTAATGCATCAACGGATAAAGCTTCAATGGATAAAGCCTCAACGGATAAGGCATCAACGGATGAAAGCTTCAACAGATGCTTAGTTCATTAGCAGTTGATAGTGACAATTCATAAGCTGACAGAGGCACATGGGTTGACAGAGACAAACTGGAATGTGGAAGCCTCTAGGAGGAATCAAGAAAATGCAGCATTTCCATTCTGGTGCAAACAAGGAAGTATTAAAAGATTAACAGCTAAGCCTAAATTGCATTGGATAGAGAAATGAAGAAGAAACATGTGAAGAGCCTTTTTAATTGTATTTTACAGTTTTGTCTTCACTTGTAAACTTGGTGATATATAAACTAAGTAGCAACTAGTAATTAGATGTGAATTTTTCCAGAGCTGTTTAGAAAAATCCAGAGAGAAAATCATCTAGTTTGTACTAGGAAGCAGCTGTGATTTAATTCCTTGAATCACAGATTTTCTGAAATAACACATATCTGGTAGAACAACAAATCCACCAGAAAAGTTTTTAAGTTCTTTGTGTTCTTTACATTTGTGTTTGAATATATATCTGTCTGTATTAGCTTCAAGCCATTCACACACATTTGCTCACAAAAACACTTAGCCTTAGAAACTGCTCAAAACTTGAAAAAGTTTTGAGATTTACATTCAACCCCCCTTGTGTAAATCTCATTGTTAGTCCACTGGGAATAACAATTGGTATCAAAGCAAGCTCTTAATATACAAAGAGTTTAAAGATCTATTCTGCTAACATCATGAGTAAGAAGGATATTGGTGTAAAGATTCCAATCTTGGAAAGAGATAACTATCATCACTGGAAAGTGAAGATGCACTTACATCTTCTCTCTCAAGATGAAAGCTACATCAACTGCATTGAAAATGGTCCTCACATCCCTCACAAGGTGGCCACAACTGCTACTACAATAGTTGCTGTTGCACAGTCTATTCCCAAGCCAAAAGCAGAATGGACTGTTGAAGATATTGAAGAGGTTCACAAGGACAAGAAAGCCATGAACATTCTGTTTAATGGCCTAGATCAAGATATGTTTGACAATGTCATTAACAACCAAACTGCTAAGGAAATTTGGGATACTGTGCAGCTTATCTGTGAAGGCACTGAGCAAGTTAGAGAAAACAAAATGTAGCTTCTCATTCAACAGTATGAATATTTTCATTTTGAAGAAGGAGAATCATTGAATAATACCTTCAACAGATTTCAGAAACTGTTGAATGGATTGAAGCTGTATGGCAGAATGTACCAAGTTAAGGATTCCAATTTAAAATTTCTAAGGTCTCTACCAAAGGAATGGAAGCCTATGACTGTTTCTCTAAGAAATTCTCAAGATTATAAGGACTTCACACTTGAAAGATTATATGGAATTTTGAAGACATATGAACTTGAGATGGAGCAAGATGAGCTGTTGGACAAGGGAAAGAGAAAAGGAGGATCAGTTGCACTTGTAGCTGACAGTGAGAAGGTTGGAGCCAGGAATGAGGAGAAGACAATGCCAAGTCTCAAAATTGGCACAAGCAAATCAGAATCAAGCAAGGGTAAAGAGCAAGTAGCTGAGGATGAAAACAATTCCAGTCAGGATGACTCTGATGATGTTGATGAACATCTGGCTTTTCTCTCCACGACGTTTACAAAGATGAAGTTCGGGAAAAATACAAAATTCACTAAGCCAAACAAAAACATGGTGGATAAATCCAAGTTCAAATGTTATAACTGTGGCATTAGTGGACACTTTGCAAGTGAGTGTAGGAAGCCAACCTCTGATAAGAAGAAATTTGAGGAAGTCGATTACAAAAAGAAGTATTTTGATTTGCTCAAACAAAAGGAAAGAGCTTTTCTCACTCAAGATGATTGGGCAGCAGATGGAGTCAATGAAGATGATGATATGAAATATGTCAACCTAGCCCTGATGGCTAATTCTGATGAAAATGAAACTAGTTCATCAAGCAACCAGGTAATTACTACTGATCTCTCTCAGCTTTCTAAAAATGAATGCAATGAAGCCATAAATGATATGTCCAATGAATTATATCATTTGTGAGTTTCCCTTAAATCACTAGCCAAGGAAAACACTAGGATCAAAGAGAATAATCTGTTTTTAAGTGATAGGAATGCTGTGTTAGAGGATCAGGTAATTGAGCTTGAAAAGATTAAACTTAAATGCTTGACTGTTGAGAGTGAACTAGAAGAAGCTGTTAAGAAAGTAGAAATTCTTTCTAAACAGTTAGAAAGTGAGCAAGAGGTAATCAAGGCCTGGAAAACATCTAGGGATGTTAGTGTTCAGATTGCCAAGGTTCGGGGAATTGAATCATTCTGTGAGGATGCCTGGAAGAAAAACAAAAAGGAGTTGGAATTAATTGATGGATTGTCAACGGATGTGGAATTAACGGATGATGAAAGTTATCCGTTGAAGGAAGAAAAGGAGCATCCGTTGAAGGCTCATCAATTAAAACAGGCAAGTAATTTCAAAAATAAAAATCTCAATAAGAAGGATAGTTCAACTCTCAAGAACTTTGTCAAAGAAGGAGCTAGCACATCCAAAGATGCCAGTAAGGTGAATATATGACACATGACTTTAGATCAACTGAAAAATAGGCTTAAGTTGGTTGAAGATAAGAAGGAAACTAAAAGAAAATCTAAAAGAAATGGGAAGGTAGGGATTAATAAACATAACAAATACACACCTGATAGGTATGCTCCTAGAAAAAGCTGTGTGCATTGTAAAAGTGTTAATCACCTATCTGATAATTGCAAATCTGTTAAAAATGCTCCCATGCCTTCAAATCCCTCCATGCCTAACATGTCTATGTCACCTCTGCATGCTATGCCTGTTATGTCTCATCAGAATCCCCATGCACATTTTGCAAACATGCCATATATTAATAATCCTTATTTTACTGTATTTAGTATGCCTCAAATGCCATACAATATGCCTATGTGGAATAACATGTTTGCACAATCTATGCCTTATCAAATTCAATCAAATGTGCTAAATGATTCTGTGACTAACCCTACACTTCAACCAACCACATCTGAAATCAAGGTTGACCCAAAGTTACCTAAGTCAAAAGATGCAGGAGGAATGAAGTCTAGGAAAAAGACTAACAAGGCTGGACCCAAGGAAACTTGGGTACCAAAATCAACTTGATTGATTTTGTTGTGTGCAGGGAAAAAAAATGAATCTATGGTACTTGGACAGTGGTTGTTCAAGACACATGACAGGAGATTTCACCCTGCTCACAGAGTTTAAGGAGAGAGCTGGCCCTAGCATAACCTTTGGAGATGACAGCAAAGGATTCACTATGGGATATGGCTTGATTTCAAAAGAAAATGTCATCATTGATGAAGTTGCATTGGTTGATGGTCTCAAACACAACTTATTGAGCATCAGTCAACTATGTGACGGAGAGAATACTGTTTTCTTCAATTCTGAAGCCTGTATTATCACAAGTAAGAAGGACAATAAAGTGGTTCTAACTGGAGTTAGAAAAGGGAATGTGTACTTAGCTGACTTCAACTCTACAGATGCAGAATCTATTACTTGTCTTCTCAGCAAAGCAAGCTCAGTTGAAAGTTGGTTATGGCACAAGAAGCTGTCCCATTTGAATTTCAAGACAATGAATGATCTAGTCAAAAAGGACTTAGTTAGAGGAATACCTCTAGTAGAATTCACAAGGGATGGACTGTGTAATACTTGTTAGAAAGGAAAGCAAAAGAAAGTATCATTCAGTAAGAAGCTTGAATCTGCAATTGATGAACCATTACAACTGCTACACATGGATCTTTTTGGACCAGTCAATGTATTGTCAATTTCAAGAAAAAAATATTGCCTAGTGATTGTAGATGATTTCTCAAAGTTTTCATGGGTTTATTTTCTTGGATCAAAGGATGAAGCTAGTGAAATCATTATCAATCATATCAAGCAAGTCAACAATCATCCTGATTTCAAAGTAAGGAATATTAGGAGTGACAATGGAACTGAGTTCAAGAATTCAACCATGAAGTTGTTATGTGAAGAAAATGGGATCATGCATGAGTTCTCAGCTCCAAGGACTCCACAACAAAATGGTGTGGTGGAAAGGAAGAACAGATCACTAATTGAAGTTGCAAGGACAATGCTTGAAGAGTCAAAACTGCCAACTTACTTTTGGGCTGAGGCTATTAACTGTGCATGTTACACTCATAATATTTGTCTAATCAATCAGGCAAAAGGCATGACTCCCTATCAATTATTCAAGAGAAGAAAACCAACTTTAAAATTTCTGCATGTCTTTGGTTACAAAAGTTACATCTTAAGGAATCAATCTGATCACAAAGGGAAGTTTGATGCAAAGGCTGATGAAGGAATATTTGTTGGTTATTCTGCTGGAAAATCATATAGGGTCTACAATCTAAGAACCAACATTGTCATGGAATCTGTGCATGTTGTGTTTGATGATAAAAAGATTGATGGACTAACAGATGAGGGACATCATGAAGGACTCAAATTTGATAATATTGAGATATATTGTGATGATAGTGAAGATGAGAATGATGAAGAAGGCATCTCAAGAAGAATTCAAAATCTGCCTTTGGATAATGCACAG
The DNA here is from genome assembly GCF_009905375.1 of Apium graveolens. NCBI lineage: Eukaryota > Viridiplantae > Streptophyta > Magnoliopsida > Apiales > Apiaceae > Apium > Apium graveolens. Next base: position 66,921,143 of record NC_133650.1, read on the forward strand.
AATGCTGCATCCGTTAAAAGTCATAATTCAACTTCCGTTGAAAGAAGCAATGCAGCATCCGTTGAAAGACAAAGTGCATCATCCGTTGAAGTTCATAATGAAGCATCCGTTGATCACAGTCTGTCAACGGATAATCAATTCACTTCATTAGTTGATAGAGCTCCCAATTCCTTTCAAAGGATCAACAACTCAGGGGGAGTTTCAACCAATCAACATTCTATCACACATCATGACAATACTGAGGCAACCTCATCTAGAGCTAATCTACCACCTCAAAGGAAATGGACCAAGAATCACCCTTTTGAACTGATCATTGGTGATGCTACATCTAGAGTGCAAACTAGAAGGGCTACTCAAGATGAATGTCTGTATAGTAGCTTTCTATCACAGGAGGAACCTAAGAGAGTAGAAGAAGCTCTATTGGATCCAGATTGGATTTTAGCAATGCAAGAGGAGCTAAACCAATTTGAGAGGAACAAAGTATGGAAGCTGGTACCCAAGCCAAAGAACAAGAGTTCTATTGACACAAAATGGGTATTCAGAAACAAGATGGATGAAAATGGCATTGTCATAAGGAATAAAGCCAGATTGGTTGCTAAAGGTTATTCTCAACAAGAGGCAATAGATTTTGATGAAACATTTGCTCCAGTTTCCAGACTTGAGGCCATCAGAATCTTTCTAGCCTATGCAGCCCATGCCAATTTCAAAGTCTATCAAATGGATGTCAAGAGTGCATTTCTAAATAGGGAATTGGAGGAAGAAGTTTATGTAAGCCAACCTCCAGGGTTTGAAGATCCAAACTTTCCAGACTATGTGTATTATCTGTTGAAAGCACTCTATGGACTAAAGCAAGCACCTAGAGCCTGGTATGAGACTTTGTCAAAATTCCTTCTAGATAATCACTTCATAAGAGGTACTGTTGACAAAACTCTCTTCTTTAGAAATGTTAATGGCTCTAAAATACTTGTTCAAATTTATGTAGATGATATTATATTTGGATCTACAGATGATAAGCTTTGTAAAAAGTTTACTAAGTTAATGCAAAGTAAATATGAAATGAGCATGATGGGAGAGCTAACTTATTTTCTTGGTTTACAAGTTAAACAAGTTAGTGGTGGAATTTTCATTAGTCAAACTAAATATATTTATGATCTTTTAAAGAAGTTTGACTTAATGGACTGTTCATCTGCAAAAACTCCCATGGCCACTGCCACCAAGCTTGAATTAAACAAGGCTGAAAAGTCTGTGGACATTTCAAGTTATAGAGGCATGGTTGGTTCACTTTTATATTTAACTGCTAGTAGACCTGATATAATGTTTTCTACATGTCTCTGTGCTAGATTTCAAGCTGACCCTAAAGAATCTCACTTAGTGGCTATTAAAAGAATCTTCAGATATCTCAAAGGGACTCCAAATCTAGGTATTTGGTACCCTAGAGAGTCTGGTTTTGATCTAATTGGCTACTCATATGC